>NC_056744.1:287889310-287994310 GCF_019279795.1 Protopterus annectens
GGATTTTGTGATTTACTGTAGGATTTGTGCACCATACAGTAACTTTTCTGCATTTCCACAATTTTATGTCTTGTCCCAGCTAAGAGTAGAGTTTATTTATTTATTTTGCATTTGTTGACTGGGATAGTCCGACTGGATATATGTCCATTTTCAGCAGAGGCCCAGTGAGAAAAACTGTGGTTGTACTTGCTGTCTGGTTTGGTGCCATTGGCTCTCAGTAGTGGGAGCAATGTGGTTTACTGCAGGATCTGTGTTAATTGCAGCCATTTATATACATTTATTCCACATTCCTGCTATTATCTCTTTCCAGCTATAAGTACATTATGCTTATAATTTCTGCCTGGTCTGGTGTCATAGAGTTGTAGTTTGACTCACAAGAGTGGCAGTATTGTGACATATTACATGATATGTGCTACTTACAGCCCTCTACATCTGAAGTATAGTTGGAATCATACCTCTCAACTGTACAGATTTTTGCAGAATGTCCAGATTTTTGTCTCATATGTTTGGTCCGTTTTTCATAAAATTGTGTTTTTTCCTGGCAAATTAGTGGCAAATCATTAAAGACTGAAGTTAGAAAATAATGACAGACATTTGAGTTTCAGACTTCATAATCTTCAGAAAGTTCATGCAAATGCAAAACCTGTTATTATCAACTTTCTAAGTTTGTAAGATCAATATTTAAAAATTGTTCCTATTTTAGGGGCTTTGTCCCACTTTTATTTATAGCTTTGTCCAGATTTCTTGCTATAAGTTGAGAGGTATGGTTGGAATCTTTTATTTATTATTTTTACTGTCTGCATAAACTGCATTTCATTTATCTTCTGCTTGTTACATTGTTACTGCCCCCTAACCTGTGGTTGATATAATTGTTACTAATTTCTCTGCCCTCTGGTTGATATAGTGTTGCAGATTTCTTTGCCTTTACAGAAATAGATTTGTAGTTTAGACTCACATTATTGAGAGCACTATAATTTGCTGCATGATCGGTGTTAAAGAGCCTGTTTTTTTTTTTTAGCTTTTGTGACTGGTTTACTCTCTCAGATAATTTCATCAAATTGCTGCTGCAGGTCTTTCTTGACAGTGGATAGTGCGCTCAAGAAGTTTTTTTTTTTCCTAGAAAGCCTTGCTTAGCCAAACACAGTTATTCCTGGCCACTCTTTGCTGCTCTGAGTGCAAGTAAGATACTCTACTTGAAGTAAGGCCAACACGTATAACAGTGTCCCCCAGCAGAAGATAACCACAACACCCATTCAAAGGTAGTTACCCCAAAATCTCTTTCCCAACAAGTATTGTCACCCTTCCACCTCTGTACACAATTAAACTACTCCTTCAACAAGTAATGTATCCCCAGTACCTCCTGACTCTAACAAGTAGGAACCATGGACAAGCACTCTCCAGACATTTCTGGGGTCAGCCTGTTTGAAATGGGTATCTTGAGACAAAGTAATAATTGTCTCATGCTGTCTGTCAATCCTCTAATAATTAAACAGTATAACTCAGTATGTGAGAAATGTATATATTTAATATCAATGGAGGCTAAAAGCTCTCACAGTCCCCACTGATGTCAAGATTGTCTGCAGCTCACCCTACAACACAGCATCTCATAACTCACATAAAACACACAGTCCATCATATGCCAATGTTCTTACATTTAACTTGCTCAAACCACAAAGACCTCTTAAAAACAGTACAGGCATTAAGAGCCCTTAACAACATTCCAAGCCTGCAACACAGGCTATGCCTACCACATCACATAGTAACCAGGGTCACATGTTTAAGATGTTAATCCCATAAGGCAGCCATCCACCCAACAACATATTATGGTTTTAGGTGACTCCATAGTAAGACATACTGATACACCACTCACTAGGCTGAGTAAGTAAAGGGTGATGGTAAGTTGCTTGTCAGGTGTTATGATTCACTAGATCACACATGCCCTCAAGCCTTTGAACAGCAAGAACCAGTATGAGTCTTTCAATGTATATGTAGGTGTAAATGACTCAAGACATACCTCCCTGTACAATATGAATAGAGAGAGACATGATGGAGCTCTCAGACTATTTATCCTAGGCATGAGCCTAGCATTTAGGAGCATTCTACCATCACAAAGGATGATGCTTCAATATGAACAAAAAATAATTGACTTCAGTAATTTACTTAGCTTCTACTGTCATATGCAGGGGGTCCAATATTTGACAGCCTAGTAGGATATGAATAACAGACCATGCTGCCTTGTCAGGGACATTCTGCACCTGTCCACTCCAGGCTTTTGCATATTGGCTAAGATACTGTTCACCCTCACAGTGTCTTTTTTAGGCAGTGCCAACCAAATCAACCTAAAAAACAAACAAACTAAGGAACATAATAAGGTATTATTGATCAATACTAGGAGCCTAAAAAAAAACTCCACCCTCTACAAACCTTAATCCCATTGGAGGGCATTGACATCTGTGGCTGAGATGTGGTTTAAATCAGCAGAGAGCACTCTGGCATTGCAAGGATACAATGCCTTCCACACATTTAGACTGACTACTACAGAGGAAGAAAGGTGGAGGTGTCTCAATCTTCATCCAGGCAAAACTTACATTAAAGCTGGTTAAGAAGCACAATGTCCTTGAGTTTCTTCATGTCCAACTCACCAGTAGGAAAGTCCACCACCATATTCTGACAAGCTACAAAACTCCTCTATGACACCAGAATACTGGCTACTACAGAGGAAGAAAGGTGGAGGTGTCTCAATCTTCATCCATGAAAAACTTACATGAAAGCTGGTTAAGAAGCACAATGTCCTTGAGTTTCTCCATGACCAGCTCACCAATAGGAAAGTCCCCCACTATATCCTGACAAGCTACAAAACTCCTCTATGACACCAGAATGTTATGTTGCCTACTCAAATGAACTAGAGTCACTTCGCATTAAAGCCAAAACTGTTTTCCTGGGTGACTTCTACTACCCAGCTATAGCCTGGGAAACATAAACCTTGACTAGTGTGCAATCTTAGATATTCCTGGAATTTGTCAACACAAACTCCCCGGAACAACTAGTTTGAGTACTCACTAGAGGTAACAACGTCCTTGACCTTGTCCTCACTAATATGGCTGAACTATACTCCACTCCCAGTGTAACATCACTCATCGTGTCTGACCACAAAGTCATCTCTTCAAAATAAAATTAAAACCCAAGACCTCCCCCACTACTGGCATTTTCAGAATCATCTCCAAGGCAAACTTCCCACTGATAGTGTGGCAAATTTTAAATCGCCCAAACCCTGATGGTTCTGCCATGAATATGGAAATATATACAGCTAACATATACCAACATGTACAGAACTGCACTGAAGCAACTGTATCCAGTAGACACAAATGCTGGAAAACCCCCAAAAAGAAAGCCACCATAGCAGGACCATAAGCTTTATAAAAAAGGGAAGAAAGTTATTGTCAAAAACATGAGGTGCAACATCAAGAAGGGTAGGGATTTGATCATTAAATTAAACAAACAACTTAGGAACCTAATTAAAAATACGAAGGCCAAATTTGAGAAAAAATGCCCACTCAGGACAAGGACAGCCACAAGGCCTTCTTCAGCTATATCTGCAATTTCAAGGGCAATACACAGCAGTGTGCTCAGCTGATTGTAAACTGTGCCACATATATTAAAGCAGAAGACATAACCATCTTACTGGCTAACAAATTCAGTTCAAACTTCACGACTGTTTCACCCATGGTAATTTGATTTTATTTATTTATTTTCACAATAAATACCAGAAAGCCCAGTGCTTCAGTGGTGTAGAGTGACAAAGCCCTGATCATGGCCCAACCACCCTGGGTTTGATTAGTGGCTCGAGTGACTGAGTGGAAGGGAAGGGATTGATGTGCCCATCCCAGATGGAAGGATGCTCATTGATGTGCTCCCTAAGGGAGGCATGGTCCAAAGAGGGGAGTTACCCTCTGGCATAAAAACAATGAGCATGGTGGGTGCAGAAAGGAAGGCAGGTAGATCATTAAAAAAAGAAATCTCTCCCCAGATGGAAACACAGATGAACTGAGCCCTAGGACACTCTCATGATCCACAACTGGATCCAGTAAAAAAATGATGTTAAGTCCGGGGGTGCTGGGGTGTTGGAAAGTATCTTGCAGACCAGCTGTAGACACTGGGTACTGGGGGCAAGGCCAGTAACAATGAGGTCTGAGGGATCAGGTGATCAAAAAAAAAAAAAAGGAAAGAAAAAAAAATAATACCAAAGACTATACAATCTCAACAATCAAGCAGCACCAAGTCCTGGAGGCACTCTCAAATGGCAAAAGTACAGCATCTTTGTGCCCTGACATCAGAGGATGCATCATGAATAACATGAAGCTTAATGTTTCTACATCTTTGACAACACTCTTCAACCTCAGCTTCCAAACAGGCCTTGTACCAAGTGATTGGAGGATGGCAACCTCATACCTCTGTATGAGTGAGGATCATCCACTGACCTGGGTAATTACTGACCCATAAGTCTGATAAGCCTCATATGCAAAGCCTCATATGTAAAGCCACAGAAAGACTTTTAATGGAATTAATATATAAAGACAAAGGAAATGTCCATACACTGGACCCATCTCAGTTGGTTTCATTGGATGCAGGTCATGCCTACTCAGCTTAGTGGACTTTTTCAAAAATGTCACCAAAGCTCTGGAGAAAGGGAAGACAGTACACACTGCCTATCAAGATCTGAACAAGGCTTTTGACACAATGCTCCTATGAAGAAATTAGACACTATTATTTGTGCTAGCATGTCTGTCTGAGTTTTTGTACATAATTTCAGATTAACCTGTGCGTTATTATGCAAGCATGACTAGCTATGATATTGTAAATAAGTTCTCACATGTTGATTTATAATCTGTTTGCACAGAATGTTTTAAAGACTTGAACAGTGTCCTTTTACATTTTTAATCGTGCTTGTTTGTGAATGCAAACTGTCTCAGATTCAGCTGATCTAAAGATGATATAGTAGAAAAAATTGTAGATCATTAATAATCTACTATATATATATAGTACACTTGTAATCAATTAATTAGATAATTAATTCAATTAAGTCAATTAAACAATGTGTATATTTGATGTGAACCATTATATACTATACAAAACCAATATATCCCATATGTCATGAGTTTTATAGCAACATAGATTAATAAGCAACAAATTTCACATACGATAAATAATTAATTAATAATTTTAAAAAATTTTTAAAAAAAACAAAACAACAATATAATATAAATCGACTGTACATCTAGAAAAATCAAATCAATATATAAATGTAAATTGAGCTTGATTGTGTAAAAAAATAAAATAATGTATAACAAAAAATATATAAGTCATAATATAATATTTAATTTATAAATATGTCTGACAATATGTAGAAAAAAGTTTATATGGAATATTATTATTTATATATTTATTATATGTTGTTGTGTATATATTATTTCTTATGTTATTAGTTATAATTGATGTTTTAAAAAGAATATATTGAATATTTGATATTTATTTAATATTTATGACTATCATAGTTATTGTAATGGTAATAAATATATGTATATGTAACTATATATAAATATCAATCAATATCAAAAACATATGTAAATATGTATCAAAATATATATAAAAAATATAAAAAATTATATAAAAAGACTGTGGCTTGCCGATACGACGGCATGCAGAGGACTTTATTGATCTAAAGATGATGTCATTGGAATGTGGACAACTGCTATGTGTTACTGTTAGAAGCTGAAAGACAGGAAAGACCTTTTAGAAAACAGCTGTTGGTTGATTTTCAAAATATAAAATGAAAATTAGAACTAGAGCAGTTATTGACAGGCTAGTCTATAAAAGAGCATGATGAAGGCAGTTGAAGTCAGTTGTCAGTTACAGAAATTAGTTGCAGTTAACAGCCTGTTGTGAGCAGTTCACAAATGCACTGTGCAGTGGATACCCAAAAGGACTCATCAAGAACTGTAAGCTTGCTTTGCTCTGTTGTAGTAATTTAGTTTAGATCAGGGTCAGTGTTCTTTAGTTAGTTAGGAAATTATAACTAATCAGTTAGATCAATTAGATTTTTTTCTGAAAGTTGGATTACTATCCTACAGTACTGATTTCATTTTCCTGGTGATTGAGTTCTGTTTGTTTATTGGAAATTACTGTTTTATATTTTTAATCATTTTGCTCATTATTAAATATTTTTATTAACTTACATTGTGGCAGGTCAATCAGTGTTTTCTTTAGTGATTTGAGAGGGCTTATACTTGCCTTGATAACTTCTCGGGCCACTCTGAAAGCCTGGCTGCTTAGATCATTTGCTACTATTTGTTTAATATATAATTTTCATAATTGGGGATCCCTTTAAAAGGGCATGAAGACACTCTGATTGATCGCAGAATTACCATATTATTTTGGGGAAGGGACACAGCTTTAAAAGCTGTGTCAGGCTTCCCCAGAAGTGTTTGGATGTGTGAGATTTAATTTATTTAAGTGTGAATGTATCAGAGGTCTTAAACTGGGACATTGCTCTAAAATGTCTAATAAGGAGTTGAATTTGGGGTGTACAGAATAATGCAGTCCAGTCCTAGGTTATAGAGCATGGTCTTATTGTGCTCTTAGGAGAAAGTTGTGACATTTTACTCCTGTTTAAGTGACAGTCTCACATTGGAGTTAGTAGTGAGGATTGAAACTCCTTAGTTACTGACCCTGGATAATGGGAAATGTCATATTATTGTTGGTAGTCCAGTTGGATATTGTCCAGACATCACTTTATTTGGTGGCAGTTCAGTGGGATATTATCAGGACATCACATTAGTTGGTGGCATTTCGGTTGGATATTAACAGGACATCTCAACTCCATTCAGGCACTGTTGAAAAGCGTATTAAATTAGGAATAATTCCCTATACTATCTGCTGGGTTGCAAAATGGCTCACTGAACACAAGAAGTAAAGATAGGAAATGCCACATCTAAAAAAAGGCATGGTCTAGCAGGGTCTCACAGGGCTTTGTGTTTGGACCTCACCTATTTGGGATCTATTTCTCAGAAGTCCAAGAAAATGTCAAGGGTCTTTGGTTATCTAAGTTAGTGGATGATTGCAAGTTGGGAGTACTCATTAAATTCCACAGAGATTCAGTGATACTCCAGGAGGGCATTTCCCAAACTAATAACTGGTGTCAGAGTCATGGACTAAACCTAAATGCCAAAAAGTGTACTACCATGTCCTTATGAAAACCAGCTGCCCCTGTGAATATCACATTGATGATATACCCCTAAGAGTAAACCCACTAGTTAGGGACTTGGGAATATACAGTGGATATAAAAAGTTTACAGGCATCCCTTCAATGCTTTGTAAGGTCTCTGCGAACCATGGCTTTTGCTGCAACAGGCAACTGAGTAAATGTCAGGAAGATCCTATTAGTAGAGCTGAACTTTATTTGAGGTTAATCAGAGTCTCTTTAATTGATGGTAGGTGTATACCCAAGAAGACGGAATGCTGTAATTAAATCAAAAGGTGCTTTAACAAAGTATTAGTTTAAGGGTGTGCACACACATCAAAGTATTAGTTTAAGGGTGCGCACACTTATGCAACCAGCGTACGTATGTATGTTTCTTATTTTCTATATTTTTCCCCTAATGGATTTGTTTGTTTTTCAATTGAATTGTACAGGTTATAGGCCACATTAAAGGTGGGGAAAGTTTTGAAATTATTTATTGTGGTCTCATTTTTTTAATATCACTAAAACCTGGCATTTTAACAGGGGTGTATAGACTTTTTATATCCAACGTAAGTGAACATTGAGCTAGCACTTAACCATCATGCATTTTCTGTTGTAAGAAAGTCCTTCAATATTGTACAGCTTATAAATAGGAGGAATAAAATCTAGGTCCAGGGATGTCGTTGTCCCACTTTGCTAAAGCCTCATCATTGTGTAGAATTCTGCCTTTGTTATGTCTCTATCCCAGTCTTTGTAGTAACCCAAGTGACCACAGATGTTTCTTTCAAAGAGAATTCCGGGCTTAAGGAACATGACCTATATGGACTTCCTCAAAGCTCTGTTGCTATACTCAGTCTCACACAGATTACTAAGAGGTGAACCATGCCTGATTTATAAGGCATCCTCTGACCCATGGATCTACTGCACATATGCAAGTTAAATGGTACTAGGAATGCCTGGTCTAGGGACCTCAACCTCTTCTACAACATAAGCATAAACTGTTTGGAGGGTGAGGTACATATCTCAGAGGATGCCACTACTCTGGAACAGACTTCCCATTCATGTAAAACAGAGTTCATCCATGCCCCGATTTAAATGTAACTAAGCCCAATGAATGAGAAATAGAAAATTTACCCCAGGGCTGACTCCTATCCTCTTAATGACCAGAGGCCAAGCCTAAATGCCTTACCCACAATAGGATTCTGATTACACTGAAGTTGTGAGTCAGACATATTGATAAGTACTTAATTAAATTATGGTAAAAATAGTCAATCACCTATGGTACCACTATCTAGGCAAAAATTGGGAAACCTGACTAGGCTTAGAATGTCACACCAGATATGATAGCTTTGCATTCACTTATGAACGTATTAAGTGTTGGACTTATTTTTTTCTGGGAGATACCTTTACATTAATACCTTGATGGAAAATGTTTATTCTCCAATAAGATATTGATATAGAGTTTGTCCATTATCTGGTATGTTGTAATCTCAACACATTTTATAACTTTCAGTGAAATTTAGTCAAACGTAAAGATGAAAAAAGCCAATGCAAAATGTTAGTAGTTAAGAAAGAAACCCAAGCAGATGAAAGCTTTTTTAATACATATATTATAATTCCTAATATAAACTGACTACTGTACATTACTTAGACAAAAATCTTGGTATGTGTCGGAAATGAATGTATTATATTGCTGCCTAATTGAATGAAAACACTAGTCCACAGATATTATTTAAAGGTCTGTGTTTAAGCAAGAGAAGGTAGTAAATAACACATACAAGATGATTTTAAGCAGAGAAAAATCAGCCTGTGTTCTACTAGTAGAGGACTGAAGAGATAGCTGCACTTTGACATCCATCTATTGAACAGTTAGACATCAGGCTGTTTCAAACCTTCAAAAAATGATTTAACCAGAGAACACATAAACTGGTAAAAGGAGGATTTAAACAGAGATGGTAGCAAGAAAAAAAAAATCACAGAAAAAGGTTTTGAGTAGAGAAAGGGCAGTTTGTAACGTGTGGAAAAATGATTTAAATAGAGATGGGGAATACATGTTAAAACCTGCACTAAGAGGACTTAAGCAAAGAGAAGTATCTTGAAATCTGTAGATGGAATATTTAAGAAGAAAAAGGGGGTATATTGGCATGTAGCAACAGGGGACATCTTAAAATATGTACTAAGAGGATTTAACTAGAGGGGTAGTGAGTGAGTAAGAAAAAGAGAGAGAGAGAAGGCATAAAGATGATTTAGTTAAGCACATAATCTGTACGAAGAGGATTTAACTAGAGAGATAGTAAAAGAGTAAGACAGAGAGAGAGAGAAGGCATAAAGAAAATAAAGGTGATGATTTAACTAGAGAGATAGTAAAAGAGTAAGACAGAGAGAGAGAGAGAGAGAGAAGGCATAAAGAAAATAAAGGTGATTTAGTTGAGCACATAAAGAGGACACTGAGATCTGTAGAATAAGATTCAAGCAAAGGATAGGCAGCTTGAAACATATAGAGGGATGTAAGCTAAGTGGGATGGCACCTTCAGTCTTGTATTTAAAATGCTTCATCAGATAGTAGTCTGAGAAAAGCAACAGCATGATTTAAACAGAGAAGACAACTAGCAACTGTTTGAATTAGTACTGAAGCAGAAGATCAAGAAACTGACAGTAAGGCTCTAAGCAGATGGGAATCTGAGAAAGAAGAATTTAGACAGAAAGGACAGAATTAACATATAGTGGGATTTAATTAGAGAAAAAGGGGGTTGAGATTTGTTGCAAGCGAATTTATTCAGAGATTGGACATCTTTATATTAATAAATGGAAAATGGCAATTTGAATTAAGTAACAGAAGAATTTAAACAGAGAAATAATCTCAAAATCAACAGAGGAAATAATTAAAATATAACACATAAAAAGTGGTAGAGAATGAGTGAGTAACACATAAAAATCAGGTACAAATTTGTGAATGATGGATTTAATAAATTAAAAGGCATGTTAAAAGGCACACTGAAACCTATAGTAGAAGATTATAGCCAAAGGAATGGCATCTTAAAACTTGTAGATTAAATATTTAAGCAGAAAAAGAAAAGTCAGAAAGATTTTGCATGATTTAATTAGAGTTGTTAACTAGCAACTGGAAGAAAGATTTTAATAACAAGGGCAAACAGAGTCCTCAGAGCAAAGTTTAAATAGAAAAAAAAAAAACTCAAAACTAATAGAATATTTAAGCAAATGGAGGAAGTATGAAGTGTGAAAGCTGTAGCAGATATATTTAAACTGAGAAGGAAGTAAAGACTGGTAAAAGAAGGTTTTAAGTTGAGAGGGTAGACAGCATTTTGTTTTTATTTATTTATTAATGCATGTATGTATGCATTTGATTTGTTTACCAGGAAAGTCCATCTGGGTGAAAGCTCCTTTTCTGAAGAGGCCCAGAGAGAAAACCACCATAGAGGTTAACAGTACTAAAATGAGCAATAGATGTTTATGGAAGGTGTAGTGGTGCAGTGGTAGCATTTTCACCTCACAACAAGAAGTTCTCTGGTTTGATTCTTGGCTGGGGTGCCTTCTGTGTGGAGTCTGCATCTCCTCCCTGCATTCATGTGGGTTTCCTCTGGGTGCTCCGGTTTCCTCCCATAATTCAAAGACATGCATCTGGAGCATTTCTCCCTGGGTCTCTGCTGAAAAATGGCTTCATTCCAAGTCGGACTTTCCAGGTAAACAAATGCTAAATAAATGTTACATTCAAAAATTCATACTTAGATGTATATAACGAAGGCAGTGATACAAAAGAATGCTTATGCTGCATAACTGGAATCCAATTTGAATTAAATCAGTCAGTTATGGTTTCAGTTAACAAAATGACAATAATCCCTAACTGCAAGTATAAGTGTAAATGTATATATAGTCGTAGAGTTAAAAAGGGTATAGGAGGAGTTAGAGGGAGTTATGATGGCAGAGATTAGGAGTAAGAGTGAGTTTGGGGAGTTAAGTAGATAGTTGTTTAAAGAGATGAGAGATAGGGAAAGGGACTGAAATGTGGAAGATGAGAATGAGTGAGTAGGCAAGAGTATTACTGTATGTGAGTAGGGATATGAGAAAGTAAGAGAAACTAGGAGAGGACACAGAAGTGAAGGAGGGAAATAACAACAGTGATAGCTGTAGGGAAGATGATGATGATGGAGAGCTGCGATAATGTGGGTAGTAAGTTTATAGTGGGGAAAGTGTACAATTGCATATCCAGATATGAGTGAGGTGGGAAGCAACACTGAAACAGGAAGGGCAGTTAAAAAGCTTGTAAAAAGGATATAAAAAGAGAAGGGATAGACTGAAACCTTTCAAAAGATTTACACAGGAAGACAGACATCCTCATTAAAAGTGTGAGTATAATATAATTAATCAGAGATAGTATCTTGAAACATGTAGCTGAAGGAGTTAAACAGAAGAGAGAGAGAGAGAGAGAGAGATGCAACTGGTAGAAGGATGTTCTAAACAGAGAGGACAGAAACTATTGTTGTTGTTATTAGAGTACAGTTTTCAGTAAAGAAATACAGCAAGAAACTTGGAGAAGAATCATTTAAACAGTGAGGACAACCGGAACACTATATAAGAAGGATATCAACAGAAAATGTAGCCTGAAACCTGTTTAGGTTCAAGCAAAGATTGGTAATATTGAAATTTGTAAGTGGAATACTTAAAGGGAGAGGGTATAGCTTAAATCATGTGGCAGGATATAAACCCAGAAGCCAGTGAGAAACTGGCACAAGAATAATTTAAATAGAGAAGACAGCTAGGAACTGGTACGAGAATGTGTTAAGCAGTCAGAGGGCAGCGGCTAGAAACCTGTAGAAGAACGATTCAAACTAAAAATGCAACCACAAATTATGGTTATCAATATATACATAATCTAGTAGTATCAACATTTACAAATATAGAACAAAATATTACAATAATGTCTTTGTATAATGGGCATTGGTCAACCTTCCATCTTGTTTTACAAACAAAATAACAAAAAATGAAACAACTATTTCCAATAATCTTGAATGCATCACTTACTCTGAGTCAATGCACCCCTCTTGACACCTCTACATTAAAAAAATGCAGTATTCAGCAATTATTTTATATGATAGCAAATAATCTTCAGCATTTCTAATATACTGCAGATGACTAAAGAGCTACTCATTGTTTTTTAATTTCTCCAAGTCTTTTGGGTTTCTATTACCATGATGGGACTGGACCACATTCCTAAGTCAAAGTACGATTAAAGTTCATGAAACTAGTATTGTTTCAATCTTTGTCAGCCAAAAGTTGGAGTTTTAAGGTGTTGAGTTGCCAGCCCAGTGCCCAACCTTCCACAGAAGGCACACACACGCACGCAGGCCTAGGGACAATTTAGAGTGTCCAATCCACCTACAGCATGTCTTTGGGATGTGGGAGGAAACCGGAGCACCCGGAGGAAACCCACGTGACCACAGGGAGGACATGCAGACTCTGCACAAAAGGCATCCCAGCAGAGGATCGAACCAGAGAACCTCTTGCTGTGAGGTGGCAACACTAACCTCTGCACTACCGCAACCGCCCAGTTACATGTATTGGTAACATATCTAAATACGACTGTAGATTCTTTTTTATAAGACCCGTTGCTCCTACTACTATTGGTACTGCCTGGGTATCTTTCTTTCACATTGCTGTTGTTTCTGCCTGAAAATCTTGATATTGTATGACTTTGTGTCTCCCTGTTTGCAAGACACTGTAGTTACTGGGTGTAGTGATTTCAATGATCAATGCTACTTTTGTCTTCTTTTCATGGACCACTATATCTGGTTTTCTTGCATCTGTCTTTTGAACTGTTGGTAATGGGTGATCCCATGTGCTGTAGACTTCATCATTTTCTATGATGCTTTGTGGTTTATGTTTCCAGCATTTTTCGCCCACTTCAATACCATAATGGTTGCACAATTTCCAGTGCAACAGTCTTGCCACATTATTCAGCCTTTCAATATACAGTCCTTCTGCCATTAGTATGTCACAACCAGCAACAAGATGTGCGACTGTTTACAATTCTGTTTTACAAAACCTACAGTTGTCTGTTTCTCCCACATGTTCAATGGACTTTGTAAACCAACATGTACGTAGCCCACAATCTTGGGCCGCCAATATTAACCTTTCATCTTTTGGCTTGAATTCACCTCTCCTTAACCATTTCTGCATTAGTTCCTGATCAACACAAGGTTCTTCCAGATGTTTTCTATACTTGCAACTATATTTATGCATTTTCCACATTTCTTGCCTTCTCATCTGGTCCTTCACCTTATCTTCTTTCTTTTGTTTTTTGGCACATTCAGTTGCTGCCTGATTTTTATCTACTTATGGTTTGATTTTCATTCCTGCTTGACTCTATGTTGATGTTAGACTAAGCAGGGAAATTATCGTAGATTTATTCTCCTCCTGTTTCAAAACTTTCACTATGTTTGGGTCTTGTGAGGTCAGCAGATATGTATGCAGTCCAACGATTGCAGATCTATGCATGTAATCAGTTTCAAGGAGGCCCATACCTCCTTTGGAACAGGGAATGTAGAATTTTGGTATGCACTGATTTTTATAAATTATTTGGTGAGCATGAAGCATCCTTCTTGTTTTCCTGTCTAATCTAGCCAACACGTTTTGGGGCCAGTCAATCACTCTAAAACTGTAAGTTAGGACAGGAAGAGCAAATTGGTTTATAGCTTGAATTTTGTTCCTAGATGTCAATGGTGTTTTCAGGATTAATTTAGTCTTCTAAAATATTCCTTAGTAAGTTTTATTCATATTTGTTCATAGGTTCTTAGGTTTATAGGTGTTTACTAGACTAACAACCACAAGGGCTTTTTTAAGCCTAGCCATGCATCCCAAATCTCTGACAAGTTCTGATACCCTTGGTAAGTGTAAGCATGGGCCTGGGAGATGAACCATTTACTGGTTACCTCTGTCCATTAGAAACATAGGTGCCACACCAGGGATGAATTTCCAGTTTTCCATCCAATTGTCCAACTTGCACTTGAATTGGGTTAGGAAGGAACTCTGCTTCACATGGATGGGGAGCCTGTTCCATAGATGGGGTAGTATCTGGGATACATACCTATATCTTCAGCAAGTCCTATTTATATCACAGGCAAGGTTTAAGTCTTTAGAATAGGTAATTCTTGTGCTGCTTGTTTTGTGGATATGCAGGAGGACCAGCAGAGTGGGGACTGACAATGTCCTGTATGCCAGGCATGGATCTCCCCTCAAAAGCCTGTAGGAGACAGAATACAGAGATAGAGCCTTGAGGCAGTCTGCATAGGACATAGTAGTTAAGCCTTGTATTCTTTTAGAGAGGAACCTCTGTGGATGTTCCAATTGTTGGATATGCCTGGTTAGGTACATACCAAAGGGAGCATTGTACTCAATGATAGGTCTGATGAATGTAGAATACAGTGGAGCAATGACTTCCTTGGACTTTGATGCCATACCTTTGTTTATAAGTTGTGCAACATACAATGATTTCCTCACCACTGTAAACATGTGATGATCAAAGGCTAGATTATTATCTATGTGTGTCCCTAAGTCCCTGACTACTGGGTCAGTTCTAAGGGGTGTGTTGTTTATGTGTGTTTTATTGCTGATCCTTCATCAGTTCCTAAATATTTATACACATTCTCTCGCACAAGTTATTTTATATCACATTTTTGTCCCAAACTAATGTTTTCCTTGTGCTGCAGTTTTCCTGCTTTAAAGGTTGCTTTTGCACATTTATCCAGACCAAATGAAATTCTTATATCATCTGAAAAAGTTTTGACAACCTGCAGCTGTGCTTTCAGTTCCTCATCTGAAGAGCTATACAATTTTAAATCATCAAAAAAGAGAAGATGAGAGGTGTTTATACTCTGTTGTTTTCTAGGAGCCAAATTATAGCCATGACCTAATCTGTTAAGTAGACAGCTTAATGGGTTAAGGGCAAGACAGAATAGCAGTGGTGACAGAGAGTCACCCTGGAATATCCTCCTTTGAATTTTTATCTCTGGAATAATAACTTGCCCTTTATTGTGTTCAGTTGCAAAGTGGTGTACCACTGTTTCATGGTTACTGTAATGCAGTTGATCAGTGTGGGGTGTATCTTATACATTTTTAAGCACTCTTTTATCCATGAATATGGGATACTATCAGGTGCTTTTTTATAGTCAATCCATGCCATACTTAGATTCTTCCCCTTTTTACAGTTCTCCATTATGACTTTATTTAGCAATAGATGATCCTTTGTTCCGCATGACTTTCTTTTATTATCCTTTTGTTCAGTTGCCATGATTGAATTTTCTTCTAAATGACTATAAATTCTGTCAGCATCAATTCCAGTGTATAGTTTATACGTCGTTGGAAGGCAAGTTATTGGTCTATAATTTTAGGATAACTTGCAGGTTCACGCTTAGGTAGGGGCATTGTTTTTCCTGTTGTTAACCAGGTTGGTGTCTATTCGGGGTGCGCATATAAATAGTTCTTACTCATGGCTAAATATTCATGCAAAGCTGTTAATACTTTTAACCAGATGTTAGGTACTGCATCTGAGCCTGAGGTTTTCCAACTGGAGGCTTTTCCTAACTTTATCTGAATCTCTCTGGCCGTTACTTCATCCCATCCTGTAACTTTGAACTTCTTATTCTTTCTTTTACTTCTTCTATCCATTTATCACCTTTGTTATGTTCCACAGGATCTTCATAGATATTTCTCCAAAATGTATCTATTTCTTTTTTTTGGGTGGTCTTTCAGTTCATTTTACCTTCTTTCCCAATTCTCTATAGAACTTTTCAGAGTCATCAATAAATTGCTTATTTTATACTTTTTGTTTATATTTATCTGTATATCTTCTAAGTTTTTCTGCCTGTGCTGAGATTTTTAGTTTATTATTTACAATAGTGCAAGATATATCCTGATTTGTTATAATACTGCACATTGCTTTTATCATGTCTATCTTTCTAAGTACTTTCTTTCTTTCCACTTTTGCATTTCTTTTGTCTACCATCTTCTACTCACTGATACTCTTTCTCACAATTCTATCTAGTTACAAGCTGTCTACCTTTTTTCACGTTCTTATTCAATCTGTATTTTTTAAATTTCCTCTGAGTTCCACATGTAAATTATTAGCTAGTTTTTACATTATGTACATATACACTAATATGCACTCTAATATCAAATACTATAAATGGTGTGCTGTACTGGTGTATTAATTCATATTGTTTTAGTTTACTGTCTAAATTGTATTGTATGTTGTGGAGCTTTTCTCCCTGAGTCTCCGTTGAAAAAGGGGCTCCCAGCCTAGTTAGACATTACCTGTTAAACAATTGCAAAATAAATAAAAATAAAAAGCATTTTGTCGATCTGTTCCCTCTTCTGTACTCTTTTAACAGTGACACTTCTTGTCTGAATTGTTTTATAGTATTCTCTCTTTCATACTTCCATGATGGTACTCGATTTGTCCCCTTCCTTTCCCTTACTACCCTGTGTTCTTGTGGTAGAATTTATCTGTTATTAATTTAATTGCACAGTAACATATCCTGTTTACTTCTGTTATACTGCATGGATCTCTATGGACAGTCCTAATTATTATGTTCATTTGTTTTATCAGACTTCTTACTTTCTGAGTTTTATTGACCTTCTGCAGTCTGTTTCTTTCACAGTTAGAATAGTTGCAAGTGAAAAGATACTACATAATTGTTAATCTTTATTTGTAGGCCACTGTGCAAATTTGCTTTCCTTTGTGCTACAAGATATGATTTGTGATTCATAGTTGGCCATTAAAATGCAGGAAGAAATCCTGCACAATACAATTATTAAACTGATAACAGTTTGGCTGTAGGTTTATCTGCTGAGAAACAGTGGTAATTCTGCACAGCAAATCAATATTTGGATATTACCTTACTTACGTGCACTTTCATAAATAACCTTTTACATTTTATACAGCAGATTCAACAACATACTGCTTGAGTTGATTTATACATGTCATGCCTAAAGATTCTTTACTGAGGTGTTATCTAGACACATTTTTGGTTGGAGGTATACATATCGAGGAGAGAGCATATATATTGTAACATAAAAGTTAAATTCTCAAAAAGAATATATCACAACATGATGAAAGGGACATAGACTAATATAAACAGTGTTGTAAATCAAACTGCTACTGTAGGCATTATAATTAGGGCTAAATAATGAATGGATTAATTATTCTTGTTAACCAGGAAAGTCTGACTGAGCATATATTGATCAACCATTTTAACAGGGACTGGGGAAAATGTCTATGATAAAAAATATAAATAAATTAATTTAGAAATAAAAAAGAGGCACTGAACAGCAGAAATATAGAAGATAAAATTGGAAAGATCAATGTAAGTAATAAACTTAACAAAACTGATATCGTGATGTAAACAGATATGTTACTTTAAGGCAGTGAGACACATATTAGGCAGTGAAATTTCCCATGGTATTTTTCTTAAAAAAAAAAATCCCATTATCCAATAAAGTAGGGTATAGGGAAGCTTGTAACTCTCTCAATTTAGAGATGTTGGCCTACAGTGAATAGGCATCCTCAGTTTGCTGCAGAAAAAAAGAGACCTTATACACATACATACAAATATATATCAAACAGTCATCCACATAAGTGTCCAGGTTGCTCTTAAAATATCTAAACTAGTGCCTCTTTTAATATAATCTTGTTGTTTATTCCAGTCATCAGCTGATGTCTCCATCAGCTGATGTCTCAGAAAAACAGTTAGTATAGTTCTCATTTCTATATAATCTCCAGAAGTTGTCTGATGACTCGGGTCTATATTATATGAAAGAAAGTTCATATAATCGAACACTGTAAACAACGGAAATGCCAGACTTCGAACCCTTTGCCCTATATAATCTCCAGAAGTTGTCTGATGACTCGGGTTTATATTATATGAACGAATGTTCATATAATTGAATGCTGTAAACAGTGAAAATGCCAGACTTCTAACCCTTTATTGTGGGGGGGCTGCACCCCCACACCCCCCACTAATTATATATACCAGCTCCGAGATCACACTACTGTGAGGAAAGGGAAAATTTCCTGATCCTCACTGTACTGCGATCTCACAAAAAAACACACAGATGAACGGCATTTTCATGTATACAGCCATTCGATATTTTGGACTTTTGTTCTTCTAATAGGAACCCGATGACTCACTACTGTTCTATAACCCCAAGCATTTCCAGAGGTAGTTGTCTATAAATAACCTAGATAGCTAAATAAGGTCTCCTCTTAAATATCTATATGAGACACTAAACAAGCTCAGATATTTTAAAATAATAACTTCAAATTTCACTTCCATTAATGCCCTAGGTATATTTACTCTGTTTCCTTTCCAATTTCTGTATGCTAGTTTTCTTGCAAAGTTACCATATTATTGTTCTATACTCTAGTTTGGATTTAATGTAATTTACAAACAATGATTTTTTATTATTTCAGATTTTCAAGACTTTATATTTTATACAGTGTTACACATTTTTATAGTTAAAATTAACAGTTGCTTGATACAATCAGAAAAAAAATAAAAGCTGGTTCTACACATATACCCATATGATTATTGCATCCACAGTGTCAGTCGCTGTATGCTATATTAAATATTTACTCTTCAATTTATGTCTCATAAATTTTGATGCATTTATTAGCATAGTATTCTCCTGCACCCAAATGGTCAATTTAGTCCAATTATTTTGCAGAACATGCTCTATCTGTAGCATGTGCAATCAAGTTTCCCAGTTTCAAGTCATATGCATAGAGACTGTAGCACACCTCAGATGAAAAAGTTAAATCAGGAAGATACAATCAAAGCAAGTATGGGTCCAGGACTGAGCACTGCAGGATACCCTGACTGTTACTAGAATTTCACCTGTCCAGCTGTTGTACAATATTTGCCATTCCTCATATGTAAGTCATACAGGTATCCAGCTTATCAAGATTACATTAATACTAAGTTGTTCTACTTTATCGACCATTGTTTTTTCTGCATGACCCTATGAAATGTTGAAGATAGGTCTATGTAAATAGTAACACAGCACACATTTTCACTTAAAGCTGCTATTATATTATTATTATAGAACATGGTGTTAAATGTAGGTACAGATCTATTTTCAATGGTTCTACTTTAAATAGGGAGAAATCCCAAATTATTGAATCTTAGGAGATTGAGCCAAGTGCTCGAATCTCATAGGATCAAACTGGCAAAAAAAAAAAAAAAAAAAAACAGTTTCTTTTTGCCAGGACCTGGACTGTGCGGGATTACAGCACAGTGGGGATCAGGATATTGGTCATTTTCCCTCTGTGATACGATCTTGGAGTTAGAATATATAAGCAACACTGTGTGTGTTGGGGGGGTTATGGTCTATCACTCAAGGAGTGCATGGGGCTTGCACTTCTGCAAAAACAGGTGTCTGGTGAATTTCTGATCTGACAAATTTCAAGCATTTGGGCTCAGTCTCATAAGCTTTGAACATCTGGGATTACAACATTTTAAAGTAGAACCATTTAAAACATATGCATGCTTATATGTGGCTTCAAGTCCCAACATTTCCAGTTCTGACAACTATTTATCCAAAATAACCCACTCCATTTTTTTCCACATCATTGTGGAGATAAATTGTTTTGTATAAAATTTTGTAAGTATACCTATTATTGGCTTTTTAAGAATACATTTTAGGATCTGAACACAAGTTTATTGGTGTGTATATCTTTACTCCTGTCTCACTATATACAATTATAAAAATTGGTTCCTATTTTGCTCAATATCTTTGTATAAATTTAATTTCTGATTTTGTCTCACACTAATATATTTAACTTATTTGTCCAGTTTATTTCAATTTTCAAAGTTTTACTTCAACCTAATCTCCATTTATTATATGTTTTATCTCTCATCTTAAGTGTCTTGATTTTGTGGAAATATATCCTCTAACTTTATATGCCTTCATCCTGATTATTATTATTATTATTATTATTATTATTATTATCATTATTATTATTATTATTATTTTGCATTTAAACAGCTTCCCTTTCAAGACTTGCTACACTATTTCTGCCATCTTTCCAATACAATCCCTGTGGAATATACTTGAAGGAACCTCAACATTTTTCCTTCTATGAGAAAATGAAAAGTAGTGCTGGACTTGAAAAGGCAGATTGTGTCCCTTTTGTAAATGCCTATAATAGAAAAGGTACTTCATATTATTTTCTTTGTTTTACCTGCTTATTTGAGAAGAGTGTGCAGCAGTGTTCTGTTTTTGCACTAATAGAACTATATTTATTTTAGAAGCTGATAAACTGCTGCATTTTTGTTTACTACACTGGTGGATGCAGTGGGCATATTTTGGCACACTTTTTCATGTCAGAAAGTCTTGAACATATATATTTTACTGTCTTTACAAAGTCTGTTAGAGTGCATTTTCTCCACCTAGACAGACAGCATTCCAGTGGTGTGTGCTATAATTAAAACTGCCTATGCAAATTTGCACCACCTGAAGGAAGACAATATTGTGTGCTTTATGGAATGCACAAATGTTTGCCTTTTTGTCAGGATCATAACTGTCAAGCAACTGTTACAAAGTACTGCAGCTGACATAATGGCACCAGTTGCTAAAGTTATGGCAATCAAAAACTAATAATCAACAAAATAATTCCAAGCAAGTCCACAAAAACCCACAACAAGAAGCATGAACCACTAACGTTCATGCCCATTGTAAAATCGAGCATATACCAATAGAAAAAAGTTTACTGAAGTCCAACCAGACTATGTTCTAATAATATATGGTATGGAACTCAATGCCAGTAGCATAAATTGTGTTATTTCTAGCACCTTTTTAAGTTTGTAAGAGCAGCATTTACAGTAGGGACCGTTATCCCCCTTATTTAAGGCTTTCAATTTTTTTGAGTTAAGAGATTGAGATATATGTACAGGATCTGTATCAACTGAAAGAAAGTGTTTTACTGTTCCTGATGATTTTTGTTACATTCTTAATGCTCATTGCATGTGGTATTTTTATGCATATTGAGTATTGAGTAAGCGTTCCTGATTTACTGCCTCCTCTCTGTATCTTCTGCTTGAGCCAGCCATAAGTCCCTGGATATATCAGACTACACTATTTTTTTCGTGGTGAGAGAGCCTGGTTGTTTCTTCATTCTTCATTCTTCATATATGTACAGGTGGCACAGAAATACAAGGAAAATCAGATATGTTATAGAAAACTAAACAAATATACCCAATTTTCCTTGTATTTTTGCCCTGTCTCTCTCGTACATAGGTTCATAGGTTGGTACTAGGCTATCAGCCCTAGGGCTTATACAAGCCTAGCTATAACAATTCCCTGGCTATTTCTTCCCACAGTATTTACTTCCCTGGACCCCTGTCTAGCAGGGTGACTGAGGTGATCCCCGAGGTGAATTTCCTATCTCCCATCCAGTCATCAAGGTTCCTTTTGAAGAGGGCCAAAGAGGCGCTCTGCTTGACATGTATGGGCAGTCTATTCCAGAGTCTGGGGAGTCTCTGGGTCAGGAACCTATCCCTCCAGCATGTTTTGTTCATTGTGATGACAAGGTTTAGACAGCTGGAGCATGTATCTCTGAGGGATTGAGATTTCTTTAAGTGTAGCATGTCCAACAGCGCTGGGTTTGACATGGCCTTGTATGTTTAGCAGAGATCGCTTCTGAGTAGACGATATGCAAGACAGTGTAGGTGGAGTTTTTTTAGATGGTCAGCATAGGGCATCTGCTTTAGGCCTGTGATTTTTTTAGTTAGGTATTTCTGTGCTCTTTCCAGTTGTTGCAGATGTCTTGAGAGGTACATACCAAATGGGGTGTTGTATTCTATAATGGGTCTAATGAGGAATGAGTACAGTGGGACAATGACCTCCTTTTTTCTGGGTGAAAAGCCTTTAATGATGAGGTGTGCCACATAGAAGGCTTCCCTGACTGTTGTGGTGATGTGGTTATCGAAGGTGAGACCACTGTCCACCTGTGTCCCTAATTCTCTTATCACACTTTCGGTGTTCAGTGTACTACCCACCTATGTGCTAATTTACAGGTACATGTTTTTTCCCAAAGGGGATAACTATACATTTCTTGGCATTGAGCTTGACCCCGTGGCTCTGGCACCAAGTATCTGTTTCTGTAAGGCCCTTTTGTAGAATATCCACATCATCTGGGGATTCAGTAATAGCTCCCAGTTTGCAGTCATCTGCGAACTTTGTTAGCCAAAGTCCCTTAGTGTTGGCCTGTACTTCAGAGAAGTAGATGCCAAACAAGAGCGGTCTCAGGACTGAGCCTTGAGGTACTCCACTTGTCACTTGTCTGGAGCTGGATTTGGAGTTAGCTACTTTTGCAGTGTGGGTTTTGTTAGTAAGCCAGTTGGCAACTCATCGAGTGACATAGGGATTAATGCCCAGCTTAGTAAGTTTATCAATGATTCCAGAGTGGGGAATGGTGTTGAAGGCCTTGGCAAGATCCAGATAGGCTGTGTAGATCACCTTACCCTTGTCCACAGCTCTGGAGACTGATTCGAAGAAGTCAATCAGGTTCAGCAGACAAGATCGGCCCTTCACAAACCCAAACTGCATGGGGTCCAGTGTTTGAAGGTTTCCAATGTCTTTGTTTATAAGTTCCATGATAATATGTACCATGGCCTTGCAAATCAGGCTCATCAGACTGATGGGGCAGTAGTTCCTGGGATGCAAGGAGGATCCCCCTTTGTGGAGTGGGATAACTGTAGCTGTGCACCACTAAGTGGGCACGAAGCCTGCGGTGAGGCTATGATTAAACATGACACTTAGGTGAGGTGCCAGTTCATTTTGTAGTTCATGTAGTACACAGCCTGAGATGTCGTCTGGTCCCATGGATGCTATATTCTTAGCTTTGGAGAGTGCAGTTTTTGCCTGTGTGGCCATTATTACTGGAATTTGGCAATCTTCTAGTACTGAGATGGGGCCATTAGGGGTGAGAGGGGGGTGAAGTTTGCACTGATTCGATCTGCCAGGATATTGGCAATATCCTTGGGATCAGTATATTTAATGCCATTCTGTTGTAGCTCAGAGCAGATCTGAGCATTGCCATTTAGATTCTTGACATAGCTATAGAATGCCTTGTGGTTGTCTTTGGAATCTTTGGCAATTTTATTTTCGTAACTAGCTTTGGAGGATTTTATGAGGGATCTCAGCTTCTTACTGAGGCTGGTAAGGGAGTTTTTTGCATTCTGGGATTTTCCTCTCTTCTGCAACAGTTTCTTCCTTTTGCTGTAAAGTTTGTTTATGGCAAGGGACCACCAGATTGGCTTCCTATTTTTTGGTGGAGAGCATCTTGGTTCTATTGGGGATGGCACGATTCATGCATGAGTGGATGTGCTCATACAGTGCCTTAGTGCAGGATTCAGCAGTCGAACTTTCAGTTCCCGTCTGCATGGGTGTCATGAAGTTTATCACTTCTGACTTGAGTAGCATGAAGATGACTTTGGAGAAGTTTTTTATAGAGGTTTCCTTACTGGGGGGTGGGGGTGGGATGTAGATGTCAGGGGTGATTAGCTTATGGTCAGACCTGACAAACGAGGGGGTAACCATAGGTGTGGAGCATCGATTTCCCATGCTGGTAATGACCAGGTCTAGGATACTGGAGCCACTGGTGGGACTAAGGAATAGTTGATCCAGGGCATTGGAATTTATGAATTCCAAGAACCGTTGGGCAGATGTGTTGGTACATGTGTAGTTTTCCCAGTTAATGGCAGGGTAGTTGAAATCACCCAGTATTAGGGTGTTTGGTTGTATCTTAATATTTTCCAGTATGTTTAGAAAGGTGTAGTGAAAATCTTGGGGCATGGTGGGGCATCTGTAGCAAGCTACAATTTGGATTGCAGTCTTACCAAGTGTAAGTTGCACCTGGAGAATTTCAGACGCATTGTGTTGGGCAATTGGCCTGGTGTTGTGAATATCCTTGGTGAATATGGACACTCCTCCACCTTTAGTGTTTTGGTCTTGGTTTGGTGGCAGAAAGTGTGGTAAGAGCTGTAGCCTGGGATTGCAGGGGTGCTCTCTGGAGCCTTGAACCAGGTCTCAGTTACTGTACAGATATCGATCGTCTCCATTTTTAGGAGTGCCACAAGAGAGTGCATTTTGAGGTTTAGACTTCAAGCATTGAGTAGCATTACCTTCAGATTTTGCAAGCTTGTACCAGTTAAGTTGGTGTTTTTCTCCTTTGAACTTTGCCTAAAAAAGGCACTATAGGGGTGGAAACAGCCTTAGCCAGTAACCTGAATCCCAGGGGCGACAGGCGCAGACCACCTCTGGCAAAGCATCATGGTCTGTTGATCATGTCATCCCAGGGAGACAGATACTGGATCCCCTTTGAATGACACCAGAAGCTTAGCCAATTGTTGAAGTCAATCATTTTGTCCTTATACTGTGGTATCATTCTAGCATTGTTACCTCACAGCAAGAGGTTTTCCTGTTTGATTCTTGGCTTGGCTTGGGAGTGCCTTCTGTGTGGAGTCTGCATGTCCTCCCCATGGTTGGGTAGCATTCAAAAGACATGCGTGCATAAATGGGCATGCCTTCGTTGAAGGTTGGGCGTCGAGCTGGCACCTCGGCATTTCATAACAAATGTACTGCCAATCATTAGCGGACCGGAGTTCTGCTGTGGTGACCCCTTACTGGGAAAAAGCTGAAAGACAAACATCATTCTGGGTGAAGGCAGCATGTTATTCAGGGCTAGGGTCATACCTGCCTGGGCCACATGATCTGAAAGCTCTTCCATGTCTCTTTTCATGTAGTCCAGGGAAGTACGTCTCAAGTCATTCACTCCAACATGGACAATGACAGAGTCATATTTGTACTTGTTGTGTAGTGACTTGAGTGCATGCATTATGTGGCGGATCATGGCACCCAACATGCAGCTGACTGTAATTTTCTCCTAGTTCAGCCTGGTGAGTGGGACATCAGTGTACCTGACTATAGAGTCATCTATGACTAAAGTATTGGGTACGTTGTCTTGCCTTAGGGGTTGGTGTTGGGTGGCACACTGGTGTTGTGAGCTATGTGACACTTTGGTTGTGATTGGTGTTTGTTTGCATTTCATCTTCGGAGGTCCTTGTTGCTTGGGCAGGTTAATGTTAAGGGCCTCCACATATGTGGGTTTAATCTTGCTATGTGTGGGTGTTGGTGGTGTGGGTTTAGAATGGCTATGTGTTGCTTGAGGTGTAGTGTGGGTATTAACCTTCTCCTCTTGACTGTCTAACACAATCTTGGGTGGAGAGAGCTTTGCTTCCAGTTTGGCTATGTGTTGCTTGAGGTGTAGTGCGGGTGTTAACCATCTCCTCTTGACTGTCTAGCACAATCTTGTGTGGAGAGAGCTTTGTTTCCAGTTTGGCTATGTAAGTGCATCTCTCGCAGGTTGTAGTGTTGGGTGGTAGGAGGAGAGGTTTGTCTGTGTACATGAGGCAATTGCTGCATTGCCCCAGTATGCCCAGATTCAGCAGGAGGACAGGAGAAATCAACAGAAGCTGACCCTTGGACATGCCTAGTTTGGTGCTTTTTTTTTTTTTGTAAAGTACAAGAGCTGTTTTCCCTTACCTTAGCAAGGTGCTTTGCATTTATAGGCTGTTTAGTGCCTACAATTAATTTCTCCTTATTAACAAGGAGAGTTGAGTTCTTGTATCAGTTTAAGATTTCCTAGTGCCTTCCAGCAGGTTTTACAGCAAGTGCTAGTCACAGGGATGCTTAAAGGTAAGATGAAAAAAAATGGTTTATCCTTACTGCAGTGTACACTAGAAGAGTTAGATATGAAAGTAGGTAACATGTTTTACCTGTCCAAAAAGTTAAGTTTTAGTGGAGAGTCACTATTTTTAAAACAGAAAGATAGATTGAAAGGGGGTGGTCACTTTTGTATTCTGGTACTATGGAATGCAGTAGCATGGCCAATAAATTTAAATAGTTGAAGGGGAGTGATTTCACAAAATAATAATTTTGTGCTTACTCACACAACCCAGTAAAAACAGAGAGGAAATGAGATATATGGTCAAATTAACATAAGGGGAAGGCAACTAGAAAGACAGTGGTGTTTAAGAACACTGCAGTAACAGGATGGGACGGTGGGGAATAAATTCTGCCTGACTCACAAGAGACAGAGCTGTGGTCTCATTTCAAGTTTTAATATGCAGTTAAAAGCAGAATACAAGTAAAACACAAGGTAAATAAAACAAATCACAGTATTCTAAATAGAAAAAGGCAATAAAGTAATACAACAAATAAAAAGCAAACTAACCTTTCCCTCACAGCAAAGTGTAGTGGAGTCTGGGTGAGCCTTTCTAAACTGTCTGGATTTCACAGTTTTTAAAAGCAACAGCAATCTTTCTTTCTTTGTTGCTTGGTTTCTAAAACACTGATTTACTATGTAAGTGTGGGAAGATAAGTCCCATATGCATGTGCAGTGCATCAACAAACAAGAATAATGCAGAAACAACACAGAAGAACACCACTGCACCATTATACAAATACATTTTTTAAGAAAAGTAAGTAATTTCTTTCTTAAATAATGCCATTGTATAACAGCAATAACTGACTTGTGGGTATGGATATATTGAAGATTTACCCACAGTTGCCTTTATTTAATCACTCGGGCTTTGCCCTCATGGTCAAACCACACCAACCATGCATAAATCTTCAATATACCACACCCACCCTTTGGTTATCACTAAAGAGTACCAGGCAGCTCTGTGCCCACATTTATGAGAATACATATGCTATAAAAAAGAAGTGTAGATTTAAAGTATTACTCACAATAACATGTACATCATATAAAAGATTTATATTTTATGTTTTGAATTTCTAGCCCAAGAATGTAAAGGAAGGAGACAGGGAAACCAATAATATGGAATTTTGTTAGCATTTTTTTGTGTCACTTTTTTCTCAGAAATTAATGATTCATTACATTTTAAGTTTTTTGTTTTTTAAAGTTCCCTGCTACATCTTCAGTTTGTATTGTTTGCATGTTATGTTCATTTTATAGATAAAATATTTTGTTTGTATATATTACAGGATAAAGTTGTTTTATAATCATGTGATGTGTGCCAAGGAAAACTGGTACGATCTGCCTTTCTTAGCAAAAGAGTTAGACATTGAGACCATAATGTTTATGTTGGTAGAGGAAGAGGCAGGGTATTTCCTCACCTGAGGAAAGTACACAGATTGCTGACCTCCACGTAAGCCAGATAAACTTTAAAAAGCCGCAATTTGAAAATGAAAGCTTAAGCAGAGCAAGGTGAATATAAACAGATTTGTAGGGGAAGAAGCTGAATGAAATGTTCCAACTTAGTACTTACAGTCTGAGTTACAGAATGAGCTTCTCTCAACAGAGAGGAAGTAGCATGCTAACTATTAGTCCCCACACTATCCAAAACCTTAGTGATGGAGTTAGCACATAGTTGTGTACTTGGAGGACAGCTTGAAATGGACAAGGCTAAAAGCACAGACCCTAGAAAGGTTTTACTAGTCAGGAACTTATACACTGGATGTCTTAAATGCTACAAGGCAACCTCTCACCCAGACTTTAAAAAATGTCTTGATTTCAATGTATGTCATATAGGTGCTATTTGAAAGCATAGCTACATGCATTTAGGACCATTAGTAATATCTAGCAATGGGCATCAATACAGTTTGGTCATTCTGGACTACGCAGCTAAGTACCCTGAGGCTATTCCCCTATGTGAGGCTAATACTACATCTGTAGTTAGGAAGTTAGTCTTTAGAGTAGGGATACCTAAAGATATATTCATTGATGGGTGGGCTACTTTTACGTCAAGAATAGTGCACCAACTGTGCCAATGCTTTAAGTGGCAATTAAAAACATCAGGGTACAATCTCTAGACAGCTGCATTTATGGCATGTTTTAACCAAACACTAAAAGACACTGTGATAAAAGTTCTTGAGGAAGAAGGTAAAAACTGTGATGAGTTATTACTATATCTCATGTTTGCTATCAGAGATATAGCTCCAACCTTGATGTGGTTCAGGTGTTTTGAGTTATTGTATGTCAGAAAGCCTCATGGAAATTTGTGCATTACCAGAGAGGCTTGGGAAGAAAGTTATACCTCATATAAAAGTGACATAGAACAGCCCTAACTTACAAGACAGACAGTAAATAGTAATATCTGTCATGCAGGAGCACAATGGAATTAGCACAGGTTACACAATCAGGGACAGATAACAGAAATACAAGGACCAGGCTATTTAAAGATGAAGACCAGGTGTTGCTTTTTATCCACTCTGTAGAAAACACATTTTTGACTAAATAGTAGGATCCATTGGAAATAACAGAAAAATTAAATGATCAAATCTAGTGTGTTAAATAGACTGGTAACATAAGACAAGAACAAATGTACCATGTTAATGTCCTAAAACCAAGAAAAGAAGCACGCACAAACTTACTTAGTTTCATAGGTTCATAGGCATCTACTAGGCTATCGGCCCTGGGGCCTATACAAGCCCAGCCAAAATGATACCCTGGCTTTTGCCACCCAAGAAAATTATTTTTCTGTGCCACTGTCGAGCAGAGCCACAGAGGTGATCCCCGGGGTGAATTCCCTATTTCCCATCCAGTCATCAAGATTTTTCTTGAAGAGTGCTAATGAGGAGCTTTGTTTGATATAGATAGGTAGTTTGATCCAGAGTATGAGAAGTCTCTGGGAGAGGAATCTATCCCTCTGGCATGTTCTGTTTATTGTGGTGACAGTTGAGGCTAGTAGATCTTGTGAAATAAACAACTGTTCTAGCTGTCTGTAGGTCAGGTAGATAGCACCATCTCAGCCACATAAAAATGAAATAAAGGAGTTTCTTTTAAGAAGGAATTAAGTGTTTTTAGAACTACCTGGCAAAGCAGATCTGTTTCAAAAGATTAACTTAAATGCCAGAGTCACAGAGAAAGGCTATGCAAAAGGAAGGCCAAAATTCTTAAGATGGGGTGATAGAAGAGACAAAAAATGAATGGAACAGCCCCCACATTGCTATTCCCAAAGCCTGATTGAACATTTAGGGTCTGTAATGATTTTAGGAAGCTAACCTACATTTTAAAGTTAGACAGCTACCCACTGCCTAGGGCTGACAAACTAATGGAGACGTTGACAAAGGCAAGATTCTTGATAACATTAGCTCTAGCAAAGGGATATTGGCAAATTGTTCTAATGACTGAAGCCAAAAAAAGGCATTTTTTCAAAGAACAGAGGGCCTATTCCAGTATACTGTCCTTCATTTTACTTTTTGGTGGTGTCCCTGTGACTGCTCAGAGGTTAATGAACAATGTCATAATCCCCCCACTATGTTACATATCTTGCCTCTTACCTAAATGAATATATAAATATAATACTCAGATGATTGGGATTACAATCTTCTTAATGTACAGGTTTTATTAAACTCTCTGAGACAAGCCCAGATAACTGTCAATGCCTTCAAGTGTACATTAGGCATAACAGAGGTAAGATATTTAATTATGTCATTATTAGGGGAATTGTAAAGCACCAGAAAGACAAAAATATAGAAGCAGTGAGAAACTGGATGATTCCTGGCATAAAAAGGAAATTCAGGTATTTTTAGGGTTAGCTAGGTACTATTAAATGCATGTACTCCATTTTGCATCAGTGGATTGCCCTTTTACAGATTCAACCAAAGAGATGATACTTTTTTAAGGTAAAGTGGACACTAGAGGCAGACAATATTATTAAGCAGTTGTAGAACATATTATATTCCAAGACCATTTTCACCCCTCTGGATTTCAACAGGCCATTTGTAATTGATATTGAAGTATTAGACTTCAACCTAGGGTCAATGCTATCATTGACCACTGATGGAGAAGAACATCCAACATGCATACTGAGTCATAAGATGAGTATCATAGAAACCAATTCAAAATGCTTAAAAATATAGAAGATACACCCTACACTGATCAAATACATTACAGCGGCCATGAAACAGTGGCAAACCACTTTGCAGTTAAGCCATGATAAAGGACAGATTATTATTCCAGGGATAAAAATTCAAAGGGGGATATTCCAGGGCGACTCGCTGTCACTACTGCCATTTTGTGTTGCCCTTAACCTATTAAGCTGTCTACTTAAAAGATTAGGTCATGGCTACAATTTGTCTCCCAGAAAACAACAAAGTCTAAAGACTACTCATCTTCGTTTTGTAGATAATTTAAAACTGTATGGTTCATCAGGTGAGGAACTGAAAGCACAACTGCAAGTGATCAAAAATTTTCAGATGATATAAGAATATTATTTGGTCTTGATAAATAAGCAACCTTTAAATCAGGACAGCTGCATCACCAAGAAGACACCAGTTTGGGACAGGAATGTAATATAAAAGAACTTGAGCAAGAGGAAGTGTATAAATATTTGTGCACTGATGAAGGATCAGCAATAAAACATGGAGAAATGCAAATGAAACTTAGTAAGGAATATTTTACAAGATTTAAATTAATGCTGAAAATAGCATTGACATCTAGTAACAAAGTTCAAGCTATAAACCGATTTGCTCTTCCTTTCCTAACTTACAGTTTTTAAATGACTAACTAGCCCCAAAACATGTTTGATAGATTGGACTGGAAAACAAGAAGGCTGCTTCATGCTCATCAAATGATATATAGAAATCAGTGCATACTAAGACTATATATCCCTGTTCTGAATTGAGGTATGAGCCTCCTCAAAATGGATTATGTGCACAAATCTGCATTCATGGAACTGCATACATATCTGTTGACCTCACAAGCCCCAGATGTTGTGAAAGTGTTGAAACATGAGGAGAATAGGTCTAAGATTACTTCCCTGTTTAGTTTAGCAGAAGCATATTGTCATCAAGTGAGAATGGAAATTAAACCAGAAGATAAAAATCAGACAGCAATTGCATGTGCCAAAAAATAAAAGAAAGAATATAAGGTTTAGGATCAGATGAAAAGGCAAGAACTGTGGAAAATGCATAAATATAGTTGCAAGTGTAGAAAACTTGTGGAACAACCTCATGTTGATAAGGATGGAATGCAGAAATAGTTAAGGAGAAGTGAATTTAAGCAAAAAGATGAAACATTAATATTGGCGGCCCAAGACAGTGGACTGCATACAAGTTGGTTTACAAAGTCCATTGAACATGTTGGAGAAATAGGCAAATGTAGGTTTTGTAAAACAGAATTGGAAACAGTCACACATTTTGTTTTGGTTGTAATATGCTAATGGCAGAAGAACTGCATACTGAAAGGCATAATAGTGTGGCAAGACTGTTGCATTGGGGACTGTGCAAACATTATAATACTGATGTAGCTGAAAAATGGTGGAAACATGAGCCAGAAAGAATTATTGAAAATGATGTTTATATCACATGGGATCACCCATTAACAATTGAAATATATATGTCAGAAATCCAGATATAGTGGTCCATAAAACGAAAACAAAAATAGCATTGATCATTGAAACTGCAGTGACTACATTGTGTTATGTATAGAAAGACACAAAGTCATAAAATACCAGGATTTGCAGGCAGAAATTAGAGCAATGTGGAACCCACAAAGAGGCAGGGAGGACACACAACTCCACACAGGTGGAGCTACAAATAAGAACTGAGAGAGACCAGAGCTGTCAGATGGCAATGCTACTTACTGTACCACTGTTGTGTTTCTTTCCCTTACATCTTACCCAGACCACCAGAAATAGCCACTTATTGTCTGTAGCACTGAAGTCTAACAGTGATGCAACGTGGAAGAAATTATGATTAACTTGTTGGTCTTGTATACAGTTCAAACCACACACACACACACACACACACACACACACACACACACACACACACACACACACACACACGCGTGTCACAACAATGACTGTTTTTACACTGCATTTGAATCCACCCATTCCCTCCTTTTCCCATGTTTTGCATATGAGGTTGGGGTGTTCCATCAACAGTGACCATCATCTAGGGACAATGTGCACACTTTCAGATGGCTAACTCTGTTGCAGTTGTTCTTCCATACCACAAGCATATGCATGCTGACACTTAGGGCCTATTAAGACTGTCTAATCCCCCCAATGCATGTTTTTGGAATGTGGAAGAAAAACGGAGCACTCAGAAAAAACCCACTTGAACAGAAAGGGAACATACAGACACAGCACAGAAGATACTCCAACTAAAACTTGAATGCAGACAGGAAATTCAAGTGAAAGAGAAAATAGCTTCAGAAACATACTTCAAAAATGTATTGGCTCTCAGAATGATTCAAAATACCTGTCAGGTATTCACTATAACTGGATTTCCCAAAAGAAAACTTGATTTCCAGATTTCCTGACAAAGACCTTGATTTGCTGACTGTCAGGAAAATTTTCTGACAGGTGACAACCCTAAGTTCTTCCTTGGCTAAGGTTTTACACTTATCATGGCTATGACCACCCCCCAATCTTAGTTGATTAGGCAATAAGATAGCAACAAAAAGGTTATACAGGAGGAAACTCTGTTTATAACTGTTTAAATTCATGGTAAAATACAGACCACACACAAGGCACTACAATGTATGTTGCCTGTGCAGGGCTCATAGCCCATCCTTTGGGCCTGAAACTAAGGGTTTCAAGGTTTGGGGGAACAATGTAACATATTGAAGTTACCCCACCTACTTTTCAATTATCCAGAATTTTGCAGAATGTCCCTGATTTTGCCTCATATTTTTGACCTGTCGTATATAAAATATTTGATTTTCTGGTAAATCACTGAGGATTACAGTAAATTGGTAATCATTGTCATCATCATCAACCTCCTTTTTCCTATTTTTCTACATGCGGTTGTGGTGTTGTGTTAACTGTCACCATCTCTATCGATTCAATGCCACACTCCTGCTTTCTTTGACAGTCATGCCAGACTGTCGCAGATCTTCTTTCACACAATCCATCCACCTCTTTGCTGGACACCCTCATTTCCTCTTACCTTCTTCACTGAAGAAGCCTGGAGATGTTTCTTGTCAAGGGAATCCAGAAAGAAAAGAGATACTAGAAAGCACATATAGACTGGATATGATTTAGAAATACTGACTACAAGAATGCATTACTGGCAAAAAAAAAAAAAAAAACCAATTTTCCTCATTATATTAAATTGTTGTACAGAATATAGTCTTTACTTGCTCCAACATTAAGTGCAAGATTTGGGCAGTCAGACTAGACAATGCCCCTCCCTTCTTCTGCTGCCTTAAACAAGTAGACATGTATACCTACCAGATCCTCTGCTCCAGCCTGTTTTCACTAGGACCCTGTACTTATAGCGACCTGATGGGCCACACAGAGGTATTACTCCAACTCGGTTGATATCAATGTAGTCGAGCTTGTGTCCTATAAGGGCTATTATGATGTAGATTGCCAGGAGTACGACACAAGTTATTGCTACAATGTAGTTCTTGGTTATCCTGCCATCCTAAAGGGAAAGAAAATATTTGTGAATATATATATATATATATATATATATATATATATATATATGTACCAGGTTATTTTAAGGAAAAGACAACATAAATGTATTAGGATGATCACTCAGAACACTTGACTATGCAGCATTGTTCACCGGAGTTCAGTAATGAAGGAAAACGTTTTGCTTATTTTCTGATAGTCACATTTATCACAGTATTACACAGTTTGACATAGACATTACATGGTGCATACCTTATATAATTTGGTACAAGTACCTAATACTGACTGATGTGAGCTACAGAGATCTTACTGATGTCATACCAACAGATCAAGGAATTTAAAAATGAATACCACAAATGGTCCATATATAAAACAAATACATAAATGAGTGAATGAATATCTAAATCTGCATTATTCTCCTACAGGCTGCCAGAGTCACTACCTATTTGCAAACTTTTTTGAAAACCCAAAGCAATAAGATGCTTCCAGACAATGCAAATCTCACTCCTCTTGTAAATGCAGATATTTTTAAACTATTAGACCCTTCTTGACTATTCATACCAGCTGTTGGTCTTGAGTTAGGTAGATTTGTGTACATGTGTGCATGCATACACACACACACACACACACACACACACACACACACACACACACACACACACACACACACACACACACATTAATTTGGTTCAAAACGTAGCCCTGGCCAAATCTTTTCACATTTGCTGGCTTATTTTGACATCCTTTAATGGCCTAGTTGTGACATTGTAGGTTGTGGTTTACTGTGGCTCTCGGAGCAGAAATACTCTCCTCTGTTCACTCACCTCCTGGTTTTCCCTAACCTGACTGCTCATCCCTTCAGAGATATTCTTAATAGTTCTTCTCATAAACCTGGGATATGTCAGTATCTGAATCACGTATCAATAGTACTTAAAGTAGAACATGAATGAGCCTGCCATTTCAGAGGGAAATGTACTTGATTCTTGCAAGTGTAGCTTCAGTTTGACTGCACTAACTACCTTTATGTATGTTAACCATGTTAATTTATCATGCCTAAAATCGGATTGCCCTTTTCTCTATATTGCTGTTCTCTTTTCCAGATTTAAAGAAATTTGTAAAAGGTCTTCGGTGGATTTTATCTTTTATGTTATTTATTATCTTTATAAATGAATTATATATTTATACTTATATAATTATAATCATATAATTTATAATTATCTATATTAATTATAATCTTTATAAATTGATTAATTTATTATTTATTATCTTTTAGGTTCAATGATCTATAATGGATAAAGTGCCCTAAGGACCTTACTTCAAGACAAATATGACTGCAATATGGTAGGGACACGTGGTCATGAACGACATGAAAACCAAAACCTTGAGGGATATGTAGAAAGACATGATAAAACTTTCTATGCATGTTACAAATGCTGGTAAGACACAAGTCCTGAGTGGAGTCCTTACTTCACCTCAAATGATGCTTAGATACAAAGAAAAGATTAGATTCAAAATTTAGTTAAATTGCAAGTCTACATCTCAACTGTCCAGACTTTCTCAGAATGTCCAGATTTTTGCTTCATATTTTGGTCTGTTTTTCATATTATTTGTGGTTTTCTAGCAAATCAGTGAGAATTGAAGTCACTAAGTAATGACAGAAATTTGAGTTTCAGGATTCACATCACTCAGGAAATGCATAGCAATTATGACATCCGGCTAATATCCCACCAGACTACCAACAATAATGTGACATCCCCCACTTAAAACTCAGGTCAGTAATTAAGGATCATTTGGTTGAAATAAACCGTTCGTAGCATCAACCATAAAAAAGCAAAGAACTAAAAGATTTCTTGAGGAACCCCTAGTTTCAATTCCCTTGTGAGAGACTTCATCGCCCCACACTTCCTTATTTACATAACTTCATAGTCATGCAACCACAAAAAAAAAAAAAAAAATCCCCAAAATTTTAAATCACTTATTATAAAACTAAACCTGTACCGGCAATGATTTGATTTCTGATATAGATCCCAGCAGTCTAAAAGGTCCAAATCAATGTTTAACTTACTTAATTCAGCATCTTTCCACTCATTCATATGTAGGGCAGACAGTTTATGATTGTACTGTAACTTTGGGAGCATTTTCTCCCTGTGGCTCCATAATAGTCCTCGTTTTGTTATGCGGTATGTGAGAACTCAGCATACCTGTGAATCTGGCATTCTCTTACAGCTGTTATGACTTTTAGTAGTGTTTCTCTCAAAAATAATTTTAGCTTTTTATTTTCCCTGTATTTTCGAGTTCTATCTTTGGCTGCATATGCAGCACTGTCAATTAGATGCTTTTCAGATGTGAAATGTGTTATTTTCTACTTTACATATGTTCTTCAAGAAAGGACAGTTTTCAATTAGCAAACTGATATGGAGAACTTTTATAACAAAACAAGACTAAGTTGCAGGAGAAGATTGTGGACTCATCCTTTATCAAAGAGAACACTTTTATCTTGTACTCTGTTATGCCTGCTACGGTTAACTCTGCAACCATGAATACCAAGAAGGAAACAGTTCTTATCCAATTAACATAGACACATTTTCTGGTCTCTTAGTTTTCTGTTAAACTTTTTGGATGAGGCACTTCATTTTTCTAGTAATAACACTTGCTCTGCAACAATCACTTTATGTAACTTCATGTTTATTTCAATATGTATGCATGTTGAGGCTGAATATTTTATAGCACCTTAGTGGGTAACAGGCAGCTTATATAACAAAACAAGCAACTGAATATTAATAATTCTAAAACAATTATACCAGAAATGCAATGTCAGTTTCAGTCCATAAATCAAAAATGTATGCTTTTTCCCTGAGTGTTTACCCGATGTACAATACAACATGCATACAGTTTATTTTAAAGTAAATTATTTGGAACATGGTCTTAAACATTTGCACAAAACTCCATTGAATTGAAGTCCAGATCAGGACACTAATCTGCATTTCAATTGTATCAGAGAGCACTGGGACATGAGATACAAGTTTCTATTTAGTCTATCTTGACAGAATTACCCCACTGGGACATTACATGGATATCTGCAACATTCCATGGATATCCACAATATTCTAAACGGATTCTGCTCATTAAGATGACTATCTTCAAATGTAGCATTACATGAAGTGTCATTGTCAACGTTTCCCTTTATGCATAAAATATGACTCTGCAGGAAATTATAAAACATTATTTGTGTTTATCAGGATTTACCTCCACATGTAGCTGAAAAGAGAAAGTCTTCCCCAAGTCAGTGGCATAAAGGGATAAAGCTCTGACTATAACACAAACAAAGTGAGTTTTAATATGAGAGCAGAATAGTCTTGCATGACTAAAGAAAGATTGTCTATCCTTCAAGAAGGGTGAGTGTGCTATGCTTGCCTAATTCCCACCAAACAAGCAGAGACTAATGTAGTACTAAAAGCCAGCACCTGAGGTGTGAGCTTTATACTGTTATGTGTGACCGAATAACCTTTGTTAGTAAACATGTGGAAGCACGTGTGTCTTTATACTGTTATGTGTGACCGAATAACCTTTGTTAGTAAACATGTGGAAGCGTGTGTGTGTGTGTGTGTGTGTGTGTGTGTGTGTGTGTAGAAGTAGACTTTTATGATGGAAATGTTCTGAATTGGGCAGTTTTGTCATTACTGTTTCATGCATTTTGTTTCATTGCCTACTGAAAAAAATATTCAAACAAATTTAAAATGTGCTCTGTCTAACAAGTATGCTGTATTATACAAGGAATATAATTTACTAAAGTCAGGAAGGTGTATCAAAGAACACATGTACGTTTCTTGTTTTGTGTGCAAGGGGCCAGTGATTTGAAAACAATCCAAAGGTAGTTTTTATCCACCACTGGCCAGATGCATTTTCTTTGGATGTGGTGTAGGTTTCAATGCTATTTTAATGAATGTGAGTTTCAAGGGCAGAGAAGTTTTAATGCCAAGTCTATTTTCATTGTGAGACAGTATTGCTTTGTTTAACAGATGTCTACTGGTGTTTGTTCATTGTGCTGTAAAGTGTAAAAATAAAATCCAAAGTCATTGTAGAAGCAGTATGCACACATTAGTGTTTATGGTAAATGGGGCAAAATAGCCAGGCAATGGGACATTGGAATGGCTGCAGGGGGATTCTGATGCCATATTTTGGTTGTCTGTTCTTCAGTTTGCACGAACGTTGAGATTCCACAATTCCACTGGAGTGGGCGGGGGTCACATAATTATGTATGCAAATTTTATGTTAAACAGTGTACAGATTTGTACCTATTTTTCATTGGCCTTGTCCAGATTTTTGATGTTTCAAGGTTGAGAGGTATGCTAACTTGCCTTCCAAAAATGTGTAAACTATACACTGCAATTGATGCTAACAGAGTTTATTGTCATTTAGAAGAAAACTCAAGCATGGCAATAGAACAAAAGGGAAATAAAAGAAAATCATATGTAACAAAGGATCATTTGTTGTTAAATAAAGTCATAATGGGGAATTGTGAAAATGGGAAGAATCTAAGTATGACATGGATAGATTTGTTTTACAGAATGCCATATTCAAGGAAAAAGAAGTGCTTACAGATGTATAAAATACAGACTACATTGATCAGTTACATTACAGTGACTGTGAAACAGTGGCAAACCACTTTGCAGCTAAGCCATGATAAAGGAGAAATTATTATCCCAGGGTTAAAAATTTAAAGGTGACTCTGTCACCACTGCTCTTTTGTCTTGCCCTTAACCCATTAAGTTGTCTACTTAACAGATTAAGTCATGGTTAAAATCTGGCCCTGGACAACAACAAAGTATAAAGACTTCTGTTCATCTTTTTGTAGATTATTTAAAACTGTATAGTTCATCAGATGAGGAGTTGAAAGCACAACTGGAAGTGGTCAAAACTTTTTCAGATGATATAAGAATGTTATTTGGTCTTGATAAATATACAAAAGCAGCCGTTAAAGCAGGAAAGCTGCAGCACCAAGAAAATATCTGGGACAGGAATGCGATATAAAGGAACTTGAGCAGGCGATAGTATATAAATATTTTGGAATTGATGAAGGATCGACAATAAAACATGAACAAATATGAAAAAAATTACTAAAAAGTATTTTAGAAGGTTAAAATTAATAAGGGAAACAGCCCTGACATCTAGGAACAAACTCCAAGCTATAAACCAATTTGCTCTTCCTGTTCTAACTTATAGTTTGGGGGTGATTGACTGGCCTGAAAAGTTATTGGATTTGTTGGGCAGGAAAACAAGATAAATGCTTACCACTTATCAAATGATGCATAAAAATCAGTGTATACCAAAATTATTAATCCCTCATCTGAAAAGAGGTATGGGCCTCCTCAAAACGAATTACCTGTATAGGCAGAAAAGAGGGCAATGTGAAAGAAGGATACCCAGACAGTTCCAAATGTAGTAGGAGCAAAGGGTCTTGTAGAAAAGAAGTTACAGTTTTATTTAGATATGCTACTGATACATGTAACTTTGTATGAGTTGCAAAAGGAGTCGATTCTGGGAACATTGTAGGTGCTGCGAAGAGCACATTTGGCAAACATCAAAGATTAAAACAATTCTAATTTTATGAACTTTAATCATGCTTTTTCTTAGGAATGGGGTCCATTCCTGTCATGGTATAAGAAACCCCAAAACTTGGAGATTTTAAAAACAGAAGGCCTCTAGAGCTCAAGAAATGCTAAATATTAATCTCTGAAATCTGTACGTCACAATATTGTGTGAAGACACACAGCTTGAAACTGGTGAGATTAAATTGTTGTATTTGTTTATTTCATTAGTTGTTAATTCTTCCCTAGATTCCTGCTTTTACTTATATTGCGATTATCACAGTCAAAAAGTAAAATCTGGTTGGCTTGCTTGTGATGTCACTAGACTCTGAAGCTCTACAGTGGCTGCTAAGAGGTATCTTTCTTCTGCTGGATGCCCAAGATAAGACTAGAGTACGTTATGAAAAATGAGAATAAATTACAAGCTGAATTGATTTTTTTCATCCATTACCTTTTGCTTATTCCTTCCTAAGAGGGATTCCAATCAGACTGCCTTAGCCCCACATGTTCTTATAATTGATCTGATAATCAAAACTTTAATTTCAGAGCTTGAGCTCTGAATACTGACAGCAAGCATTCAGTCACACTTCATATGACTTTTTCCTTCAATTCCACCCAGGGTGGTATGTAGGAAGGACAACAAAAGAAGAAAACATGGTATATTACAAATTTGTCATGCCTCTGTTATTATAATCATGTATCAAAATGTCTGATGGAATAAAATGTTTGCATTCCAAACTATTCTCTTCTTTCAGAAAAATAGTTGCCGAGCTGCTCAGTGCTTCCAACACCAGCTTATTCTCCAACAGTGGAGCTTGTAGCAGGTACTTGACACTTTTGAATGAAGTACTGTGGCTATGTAGGTGGCAAGCATATTAGGACATTATCTGAGTCATGGTCAGTGATAACTACTGCAATAATAGTAACCACAAAAAAAGGCACGGCTGGTGAAATTATGCTCCAAATCTTAAGAACTTTAATGAAAGATAAGCACTTTTGTTAAGTAAAATACAAAACTTATTCTTTTATTTTTATTTTTATCTTTATATATATGAATTTTATATGCAATCTATTTATTAATATGTGGACTTTTATACATTTATATGTATACATCCCTATACATGTACATATATATTTGTAGATATTTTATATTCATGTGAATTTGTCCTTCAGGATAACTTTGCAAAATGTCAGTTGTTATGTTCTTTTACTACCTCTTTAAGAATTCCATTCGGAAGAGGTTATGTGATTACTTTGCCTTAGATAAACTGGGATTGTTGGACGTTTGTAGTTGATCTGACGAAGTTTTGTATTTTACTTAATGAAAGCGCTTATCTTTCATTAAAGTTCTTAAGTTTTGGAGCATAATTTCACCATCCGTGCCTTTTTATGTGGTTACTTAGTTGGTGTTTTCTCTGGTTTACTGCTATAATGGTACTGTTGACTGTTGACTAGAGTGTAAAAGAAGCCATGCCATAATATAGCTCAAACTGGTAATCAGAACACAGATATAAGTAAATATCACTATCACAGTTAGATTTGCATATTAAACAGAAAAATTCTCATCATAATGAGAAGCATAACTGTGTCTTACAAAATTGCTTACCTAGAGTATAAAATGATAAAAGAACAGACTGTAAAAATACAGTGCATGCAGAAAAGACAGAATGTGGTTTGTGAAACAGATTCATACACATAGCTATTTAGATAATATGGCTACATGAATCTAGACCTCTTTATTCTGCTGTAAAAGGAAAATTCCAGATTAAAAAAGCAATTTCTCACAAACCAAAGCATTACAGAACTGAGTAATTTTTTCGACAGAGACAATATATGATCTTTGAAGTTCAATGTGCACTTTTAAGTGTGTCATGTCAGTGTTGTGACTCGTGATCTGCAGACAAAAGTAATAGTGACAGTAGTAGAAAACAGGAACAAAATACAAAAGGAAGGACAGAGATTTCCATGCATTAAAGCATATGTAGTCAGAGCCGGATCCAGCACTAGGAGACCCAGACAGCTGCCTAGGCCCTGTGTTGGCAGGCAGGGCCACAAATTGGCTTGGGGGTTGAAAAAAAAAAAAATCTCTCTGGTAAGTAAAATAAACTCAAAGACATCCTTAAACATAATAGGGCATTAGGACCTCACATGAGACTATTTGCAAGAACATAGGAGGGCTTTAGAAACTTGCAGGAGCATTAGGACTTTTTACTAACACAAACTGTCAGGAAATCTGAAGAAATAGCAGCCAGGGATTTAGACTAATACTGTAGGCAGAAGTAAGTGTAGGTGGGTTTGTGTACTCATATTTACTGCCCTAGTTAGGGATGGCAGGTTGGTTAATTAACTTGCTAGGTTCAAACCTGTACCTTGGTTATGGGAGACAAAAGCCAGAATCCTGTACACTAGCTACTAGACAGATTATGAGTTTCAGTGCATTTTCCAAAGAACTGTGAGTTTCAAAGGAAGAGAAGTGTACTATTGTTCATACTAAATCTGTCTTCAATGTGCAACTGTTTTGTTTAGCAAATGGCCATCAGTGTTTGTGCTAGAACCTTTGAAAGTGAATAGCATAGGAGGTAGCATACCTGCTTTTGGTGCAGATGGCTGCAGGTTCTACTCCCACAACATGTAGATTAATTACTGATACTGTTGTGCACTAATGGGGTGGAGGTGCTGCACTCCTGAGTGAGTCCTTCTTTGGATACCATGTTGAGTAACTATGAACCTGTTGCTGGTTTACCAGGCATTCCTTATTATATTACCAGATTACCATATTTTTAATGTAATGCAGGTGATTTATTCTGCAGTGGCAGCAGGCATTGAATTTGTTGATAATACCCTGAAATGTAAAGCTGTTTGTCAGCAGCAACCACTTCATTAATTACAGATCTTTTTAATGTGGAATTATTCAGATGATTTTTTCTTATGTAGAGATTGTGGATATTGACTGTTATTCATGGGTTGTAATAGAAGAAGTCTGAGTGACCTTCTATGGTTGAAATGTTCTGAAATGGGTACTTTTGTCATTATTGGTACATACATTTTGTTTCATTACTTACTGGAAAAATGTTCAAAACTATACATTTTAAAACACACTAATAAGTAGTGGTGTATTATACAAGGAATATTATTTAATACAATCAGAAAGGTGAATCAAAGAACATGTACATGTATGCATGGTCCTAAAAATGTGTGCAAGGGGCCTATGGCTTGAAAACTGCCCAAAGGTTAACTTATTCCTCTATTGGCCAGATGCATTTTCTTTGAATGTGGGTTTTCATGCCGTCACAATGAATGTGAGTTCCAAGGGCAGAGAGGTTTACTGTTCATGCTAAGTAAATTTTCATTGTGAGACCATATTGTTTTGTTTAGCAAATGGCTATCAGTGTTTGTGCTATAAAATTTGAAATAAAAGTTTTAAATTTAAATCCAAATATCTGTAATCATTGTAGAAGAAAAGAAATTGGTATGCACACAAACAGGTGTGAACAGCATTTATTGTAACTGGGGAGAAATAGATAAGTAATGGGGCACTGGAATAACTGCTGGGAGGATGCTGCTGGGGGGACTGCTGTGGGAGGACCCTAATTCATTACCCTGCCTAGGGCTCCATTTGTCCATGACCTGGCTCTTTATGTAGTGCACGGAGCATGCTGATATGAAAAAGACAAATCATTTAACCCCTAGTGTGGCACAACACTTAATCTTAACACATGCTTAGTACACCCAACTACAGTTGTTAAGGTTAGATCCCATGTTAGGCAGTAAAATCTGGCAGTACAAATGACAGCGACAGAATAAAAGATTTATTTCTGCCTGCTGCCGGTTGATAACATGTTCCTGACTCCCTGTTCTAAACCTATAATGTTACTAGAATAACAAGATGTGTGTTTGCCTGATTTACTGAAGGATACAAAGTCTGAAACCTAAGTGTATGCAATTATTTAGGGTCTTCAGTTTTCAGTAATTTGTCTGAAAACCATGGATCGCATTAGGAACACACCCAACATATGAGGGAAAAATCTGGACAGTTGAGAGGCATGGAAAGTGAGTGCAAACATAAGCGACTGTACTAGACTACTTTTCTGAAAGCCAGTAAAAGACTTAAGTTTTTTTTTTCTTTTTTACTGTAACTTGTAGTACATGGAACAGATAAAGCTCCATGCACTACAAAGAATTATGAGCGATTAGATGATGCTAACCTGATATTATGTGTTCCCAACATGGATGCCAAGATTCACAGGTGAACCGCTGATAAACCTCTAGATCATGATCAGATTACTTACTGCCACCAAACAATAACTGAGATGCAACTATGAAGGTGAGCAGAGAGTTCTGCCCATCACTAATGCACTATGAATTAAAGGTTAGTGCAGGTTGTCTCAGGTATAGTTTGTAGTCATCAGCAAGAGTTTGATTCAGAAGATGTGCAACATGACAGGAGATTAACCAATTTTAAATAAGGTATAATAGGTGATGCTTTATTTAAGAGTGTAATCTCCAACAGCCTTGGTTTGGTTAGCTGTTGGGATCAGTCTCTGCTTTTCCAGGATGATGTCAGGTTATGGCTTATCCCTTTTTGGTTCACATACTATATATTTTCATGTTCTCACCCAATAATATTCAAAGAGTAGGAAATCCTACAAAAACATGGTAATATAAGGTCAAATTGAAGCTCTTTTCTTTTTTTTGACAAGTCAATTTCCTTACCTGTCTTAGACAATTTGTTGCATATAACTGTAACAGTCAACATAGAATTCCCAAGTCCTGATCAGGGGATCATATTTACTATAATTTGCAACTTTATAAGATATGACAAGAAGTCCATTCCAGAAATACTTACAGATGGGAGAATTCCTTTTTTATGGAAAGATACACTCATCAGATATTTTGTTTAAAAAAAAAAATTATTCAAGCTGCTGGTTTTGTTAGCCCAATGGGACTGACTGCAGAACTTAACGTATCAACAATTGCTAGTGGCACTAAATCTGATCATATAACTGCTTTACACAAAGTGTAGGAGGGGAAAGGTGGAATCACAAATTCTTTATTGCATGTGTTCCTGATTATGACCAATAATAGCTGGTTTAGAAAGAAAAAAAAATTAGTAAAAGATACTTACGGGATGAAGGAAAACTACAGCATCTGGGGCTACAAACAGACTGGCCCCAAAGACAGTGAGGTGCTCAGTACGGCATAGTATTTCCTCTTGATTTACTACAGCCACTGGTATCACACCTTCTGTACTCCAGTGCATCTTCTGAAAATCAAAATACTGGCAGAGTGCAGAATAAACCATAACCGAGGCATTAATCTGCACAGAGAATAGATAGTTTGTAATGTTCACATAGTAATCCCTTCTGGTGTCATTGTGCCTGTTAAAGAGAGGAAAGAAAATTCATGTGAAATTCTAGTTAAATGTTTCTCTCTCCCTAAAGAATAATGCAGTCTACTAGTTCTTACACTGATATTAATTTATTTAGAGTCCACTGTGTCATAATTCTGCAAGCATTAACAATTCACTACACAAAACCTATGCAAATTCATGGTACACAAGTGTATAAAGAGTACATGAATCAGTGATTATACTAGACAATAACACGTTTGGCACAGGATGAATAAGATCATTACAAATGAGTCCCTGAACAAAAGCTTTAAGACACTCATTCACTCCATGGCTGTGTGTTATTTAAGCAGTAAAATATAACAGGGTGTGCTGCATTACATAATATCATCATGAAAAGATCCTTTAAGAAGCATAAAGTGAAGGTGAGTGCTTCACAATGGGCTCAAGGTGAGACAGCCTTCTATGATGGACTTCCTTATTCCTATTAAGCAATGGTTTAAATACTTCAATAAAGTAACATAAAGTAACATAAAACAGTTGTTAAAGCTGTGAAATTGTTTCATTATTACATGTATGTAGGATATTTTCTATAAATGTAGTAAATATGGAAACCACTGTAGTGTACTGCATACCTTTTATAAACCACATCAAGATTTTTAACAATTAGACAACACAACGATCTGACTAAAACAGTTGTATGAGGCCCAGAGATCAATTACTTGAATAATGTAAATACCTGGAAAATAGTCATTAAATTTAAGGTAACAAAGAATAGCAGTTGAATATCCTTCTGAGATACCTGTCAGAACAAACTATCGTGTGAGAAAATCTAATGCTTTGCATACTTATATTATTTCCTACTAATTTTCCACTTAACATTATTACTGTGATATATTAATTAAAGAGTTTTTCTTAGGGTTTTTAAAGTCTAGATTAGGGTAGATGACAAATATTTTTGTGCTGATTCAGTACCTGAAAATTATGGGAGTAAATGGAAGGTAGCCTTTTTATTTGCTGTATCTAGAAAATACATTTTGCTGAGATAGTTGACAGGAAAGACTGCTGTATGAAAAAATCTGATATATTTTTTTATATACCCATGTTATTTGTTTTTATTTCAAAAATGTTTACCATCTAATCCCATTCAGCAATTGGCCTTTTTACAGGTGTGACTTGAGAAGCAGATTAACTTTCTATAAATGCATAATATTATTATATTATTATATTATTATATTATTATTATTATGGATTTTTTGCTTTTTATGTCATGCTTCATTGTATTTTAATACTGTATTTTCTAACTTGTCTTCGAGCTTTTCTCCTCGGGCCCAGTGAACTTTCCTGGTAAACAAATGTCAATAAATAAATAATATTACATGCAATAGTTTAGTATAATGCTATGCAATATATATTATGGGCCAGATTCCAAAGGAGTTGTTCTCAATTAAAGTCTGCCTTGATACCAAAAGACTTGCTCTCAGTGTGACTTACTTCATTGTAAAGCCAATCTATAAATGGGCTTACACTAGTGGCCACATTGCAAAAGGCTGCTCTCATTGTAAGCGTTCACTCACTTACACTGACAGCAAGTGTTTTTTTGTTATCTAGCTAATAATATATACAACTACACCTTTTTGCAAAAACAATGTCATCTTGGAAAAATGAGGACATGTAGACCACATGTAAACACAGTTTAGGCACAATTTACCTGTAGGTTAGTTGTTTAGGGATTGCATAGTTTTTATTTATTTTGTTTTTATTTTATAGTTTTTATTTATTTATCCATCTTTGTTTGTCATTACCATATAATAATAACTATACAATAGATGTTATTATACACAAGCCACTCCATTTCTTTGTGCTGGTCCCAAGCCCGGATAAATGGAGAGGGTTACGTCAGGAAGGGCATCTGGTGTAAAACCTCTGCCAAATGACATATGCAGACAACAATACAGATCTGCATACCAGATTGGTCAAGGCCCGGGTTAACAACAGGGTGTTGCCGGAAATTGGGCTACTGTTGCCCGAAGGAGAAGAAGAGGGGGAAGGCATGCCCGAAGGCAGGAAGAGGGGAGGAAGGTTAGGAGTGTAATAGTGACACTAGGAAATTTGAATGTTGGCAGTATGACTGGTATAGGGAGAGATCTAGCTGATATGATGGAGAGAAGGAAGGTTAATATATTCACATGCAAGAGAACAGATGGAAGGTGTATAGGAGGTGGGTTCAAATTGTTCTATCATGGTGTGGATGGCAGGAGAAATGGGGTAGGGGTTATCCTGAAGGAACATTATGCCAAGAGTGTTTTGGAGGTGAAAAGAGTGTCAGAGTGATGTTTATGAAGCTGAAAATTGATGGTGTAATGATGAATGTTGTTAGTGCATACACTCTGCAAGTTGGGTGTACGATGGATGAGTAAGAAAAATTTTGGAGTGAGTTGGATGAGGTGGTGGTGAATGTACCCATGGCTAAGAGACTGGTAAATGGAGTGGATTTCAATGGGCATGTTAGTGAAGGGAACAGAGCGGATGAGGACATGATGGGTACGTTTGGTGTTAAGGAGCGGAATGCAGATAGTGGATTTTATGAAAACTATGGAAATGGCTGTGGTGAATACATATTTTAAGAAGAGGGAGGAGCATAAGGTGAGGTACAAGAGTGGAGGAAGATGCATACAGGTGGATTATATCCTATGCAGGAGGGCCAGTCTGAAGGAGATTTGAGACTGTAAAGTGGTGACAGGGGAAAGTGTAGTTAGGCAGCATAGAATTGTGGTCTGTAGGATGACGTTGGTGATCAAGAATTGGAGGAGGAATGTGAGAGCAGTGCCAAGGATCAAATGGTGGAAGTTGAAAAAGGGTGATTGTGAGGTGGAGTTCAGGGAAGAGTTAAGACAGGCACTGGGGGGGCAGTGAAGACTTACTGAACAGCTGGATAACTACAGCAGAGCTGGTAAGGGAGACAGCTAGAAAGGTGCTTGGTGTGAAATCTGAACAGAGGAAGGAGGTCAAGGAGACCTGGTGGTGGAATGAGGAAGTACAGGAGAGTATACAGAGGAAGAGGCTGGCAGTGGAAGCATGGAGGTGCTTAGCAGAAATGGCAGTAAAGCTTTTAAGCAGATTGTTTAATGGAAAGTCAAAGGATGCCTGAGGAGTGGAGAAAAAGTGTTTTGGCACCTATCTTTAAGAATAAGGGTGATGTGCAGAGCTGTAGTAACTACAGATGGATAAAACTGATCAGTCACAGCATGAAGTTATGGAAAAGAGTAAATAAATAGTTCCTAGATTTCAACAAAACACCACAAAACAAACTGGAAGCCAGCAAAGAAAAATCCAGGCAAGGATCCAAACACAGCTCACGTATTTTATTTCACAAAAACCAGCAGATGTTCACGTATTCTGTAGCACAAATAACCAGCAGATGTTGAGCGCTTTCATCCAAGAAAAATATGGACTTCTTCAGAACAACATCATACTAACTTCACACACTTTAAATACAAAACTTTCCCACCTAAAACCCCAATTAATTCATCAATTATTCAATTAAAAAATTAAAAAATACTAATAAAGTATTCTTTACTATATACTGCATATTATAACTAAAATAAGTTACAAATTATTGAAAAACTAAATGTATATTATAACCACATCGTATCTTATATAAATAAACATGTTTTATACATAAGAAAATATCATCAATTGATAAAAAACTATTAAGCAATATTTTCTTAATATTTGTGCCAAGTATACATATAATAAATAACAATACCTTATATTTATATTATTTGTGCAAGTTGATTAGCTAATTAAAAGCCAAAAAGCAAGCCTAGCTTATGGCCAAACATAGAATCTGCAGTTGATAAAGAATAATGAAATAATAAAATAATAAAATTGTGTATAATAATATACGACACATCCGAATAATGTATCATATTACAGTATATATTGTAATATATATATATATATATATATATATATATATATATATATATATATATATATATATATACTGATATCATTATTTAACATCCTGTTGTTCTTTGGTTTTGCTATAAATATAGCCTAAGCTCTTACCAAGGGCTTTGTAGGAATCATTTCATTGAGTCCTGGTGGCAGTCCTGCATTTAGTCTAATCTGCCACCTCACCTCTTTATCACTCACTGATGCCTTAATATTACCCCCTCTCGGGTTTAATCTCACTACTTCCAGTAAGGCAAATTTAAACCCTGTGCAACATGGGTTATTCATGAGGTGTCTTGATAAAGCATTATTTATATCTGATTTTCTAATACAATATAGATGATCATAGATTCTATTTTTTAAGTATCTATCAGTTTTCCCTACATAGTAATTCATACATGTGTTGCACAGGGCTAAGTATATAACATGTTGACTCAAACAGTTACCATGGCAAAACCTAACTTTACTTTTGATATTATTCCGGAGAGTGACTGACACCTCCTCAAAAATATAACTACAATAATTACAGTTACCACATTTTTAGTACCTGTTTTATTATAGTTGGTACTGTAATTGGAGTTATATTTTAACTCAATAATTCTCTTAATATTATTACCTGTTTTATACACATAACACGGGCTTGTTGGTATTTTATCTTTTATACAACTATCACTTGTTAAAATGTTCCAGTTAGAATTTATTATACCTTTTATTTCATTACTAAATGCTCCATATTTCAATATACATGCTTTTTGATGCTTTTTATCCATATTTCCCATATAGTTGCTATTTTTGTTTATTATTTGTGGTCCTTTGTTACTTTCAAGGCCTATACCCAATAAAGGGGGGTATTTCCGACCCCATTCTTTTGCAACATATGGAGTTATGTCTGTAATCATATCTATAGGGTACCCCTTTTCCTTAAAGGCTTCACTAATGAAATTTAATTCAGATAGCATTCCTTCCTTTGTTGTTGTCATTCTCGCTGCCCTTATGCACTGTCCTTTTATTATTCCCCTTTTAGTACTATATGAATGGGCACTATCAAAGTGGAGGTAACCATTACTATACGTATCTTTCCTATAAATTCTCGACTGGAAGGATGCACCATCATTAAAAATATAGGTGTCTAAGAAATTGGTCCCCACCTTATCCACTTTGTATGTAAACCTTAAGTACTCTGTAGTCTGGTTTATGAAACTTATAAAATTTACCAATTCTTCTTTATTTCCATTCCAAAGGATGAATATATCGTCCAAATAACGGACGTATATTTTAATACATTTCATCCAATTAGAATTAAGTACGAATTCCTCTTCCCAGTCTAACAGTACTAAATTTGCATACACCGGGGCACATGAGGCCCCCATGGCAACTCCTGTTACTTGTCTATAGTATTCACCTTCGTAGTAAATGTAATTAAAGTCCAGGACTAAATCCATAAAGGCTGCAAGTAGAGAAATATCATCATTAGAAAGTCCACTATGTTTGTGTAGACTGTTGGTAAACATATCTAAACCTTCATTTTTGGGGATGCATGAAAATAGATCTTGAATATCTATGGTAACAAACATCAATTCTGGATGCCATAGTTCTTGTGTGAACAATCCCAAAAATTCCCAGGAATCTTTGATCATATGCCTAATGGAGCTATACATATGTTTAAGTTTATAGTCAATATATTTCCCAAATGGGAAAACCTTACTGTCACTTCCCGATATAATGGGTCTAAATGGGGGGTCTAATAAGTTTTTATGAATCTTGGGGATCCCTTTGATTGTTGCCAAAATAGGAAAATCTACCTTTAGATATTTATATAATTCCTCATCTATTCTATTATCAAGTAAAAATTCTTCTAAATAGGAGTCTATTCTCCTATATGCAATATTTACTTGGTTAAGTGATGACTCCTCATAGTATGCTGTATTATTCAGTATTTCAAATATTTTAACATTGTACTTTTCTTTATCATATAATACTATCCCACCCCCCCTTGTCTGCTGTCATTATTCTTATGTTGTTATCACTTAATTTATCTACTGCCAAGGCTGCCTGTTTACTGGCTGCTCTGTACTTATTGTTGTTTTTGTTTTTATTGTATAAAGTATATATTTCTTTATTGACAACATTCTCAAAAGAGACTAGTGTTTTAGCTAAAGGGGGAGTGAAAGTACTTTTCTTTTTTAATTTTCCTCTAGGTCTATAATCAATGTCATTATTTTGGAAAAATATCCCAAGGTTTAATTTTCTAAGGAACAGTTTGGTCTCAACCAGTGTGTCTGTAAGGTCCATGGATTTGTCTGGAATATATTTCATCCCTTTAGTCAGGATATGTAGCAGCTCGGGTTTGACTTGATGGGCAGTATAATTGTATATTTTTACATCCCCACTCAATTGTTGTATATTCAAAATTAAAGGGTCACCTGTCTGCTCTTGTATGGATCTCATTACTACACACCTTTCATCATATATATCTCCATCCTTCGTCTGTCCTATTATTTCCTGTATCTGTTCCACCGGGATTGTCCCTTTTCCTGATGTTTCAATCTTGGCCAGTTTTCTTGGTCCTCCCCCTCCCATAAAAAATCATCTTCATTAATGTTAGGTTTGGAAAAATACTGTCTATCTCTAACTATTACTTTTTTATATGATCTATCACGTCTACTGTTCCATCTATAAGCTGTCCCTTGTTTATATTGAAGTAAATCCCTCTGTAGCTTCTTACTTTTACGCTCAAACACTTTTTTACAATTGTTATCAGCATATTCATATTGTCTGCTGTAAAGTGTTTCCCACTGTGGAAATAACATGTCTTTTGTTATGTTATTACTCATTTCTTCGGCTTCACACAATAACCTGCTTAGTTTGGTATCATTATTAGTTATAATAAATCTCATAAACTTTTTTCCAAACTCATCAAACATTTCATTACAAACTTTAACATTCTCCTCGTTCATTTCCACACCTATAGGTTCCTTGAAAAACCGTAACCCCATAGGTATAACATTACTATCTATACATTTACGAAGATACATGTTATCTATTTGTAGTGATTTAATCTTATTTAGTTTATCACCAAAAGAATAAATCATTTGTTTAAGTGATGCAGGTTCATCATCTTCTTCTCTGCGTAAAGTCGCCACATCATTTTTTACATTAAATTCAAAAGGCATATGCAAAATTCTATCGCTGTTAAAATTGTCATTATTTCCCCTAGGGGAAGATTGATAAACAGTACCTTTTTGCATATGAGTGGTATTAGGTTTTACTTTTGTTTTCTCCAAGGTAGTGTATGTCCGTAATGGCGGTAATCGTTTTAGTTTTGCCCCAGATATCAGGTAAATGTCATCATCCTTATTACCAGTTGTAGTAGAGTATGGAAAAGAGTAGTGGAAGCTAGGTTAAAAAGGGAGGTGATGATTAGTGATCAGCAGTATGGTTTCATGCTGGGAAAGAGCACTACAGATGCAATGTTTGCTCTGAGAGTGTTGATGGAGAAATATAGCGAAGGTCAGAAGGATTTGCACTGTGTCTTTGTGGACTTAGAGAAAGCATATGTCAGGGTGCCTAGAGAGGAGTTGTGGTATTGTATGAGGAAGTCGGGAGTGTCAGAGAAGTATGTAAGAGTGGTACAGGATATGTACAAGGGTAGTGTGACAGCGGTGAGGTCTGCGGTGAGAGGGACGGATGCGTTTAAGGTGGAGGTGGGATTACATCAAGGATCAGCTCTGAGCCCTTTCTCATTTGCAGTGATGATGGACAGGTTGACAGACAAGATCATAAAGGAGGCCCCGTGGACTATGATGTTTGCAGATGACATTCTAATCTGTAATGAAAGTAGGGACCAGGTTGAGGAGACCCTGGAGAGGTGGAGATATGCTCTAGAGAGGAGAGGAATGAATGTCAGCAGGACAAAGACAGAATATATGTGTGTGAATGAGAAGGAGGACAGAGGAATTGTGAGGATGCAGGGGGTAGCCTTGGTGAAGGTGGATGAGTTTAAATACTTGGGATCAACAGTTCAGAGTAATGGTGGGTGTGGAAGAGAGGTGAAGAAGAGAGTGCAGACAGGGTGGAATGGGTGGAGAAAAGTGACAGACGGGTACCAGTAAGAGTGAAAGGGAAGGTCTATAAGAGGGTAGTGAGACCAGATATGTTATATGGGTTGGAGACGGTGGCATTGACAAAAAGGCAAGAGTCAGAGCTGGACATGGCAGAGTTAAAGATGTTAAAATTTGCACTGGGTGTGACAAGAATGGACAGGATTAGGAATCAGTATATTAAAGGGTCAGCTCAGGTTGGACGGTTTGGAGACATAGCCAGAGAGGCGAGATTGTGTTGGTTTGGACATTTGCTGAGGAGGGATGCTGGGTATATTGGGAAAAGGATGCTAAGGATGGAACTGCCAGGTAAGAGGAAAAGAGGAAGGCCTAAGATAAGGTTTATGGATGTGGTGAGAGAGGACATGCAGGTGGTTGGTGTGACAAAGCAAGATGCAGAGGATAGGAAGAAATGGAAACAGATGATCCGCTGTGGTGACCCATAATGGGAACGGCAGAAAGAGAAGAAGAAGATGTTATTATACTTTTCTTAAACATTCTTTGCTTCTCAAAATTTTTAAGCATCATCTTAACTAATTATTGGAATAATACATAACTACTTACAAAATGTGCATGTTCTCCCTAAATATATTTATTTATATAAAACATGAATCCATCATTCAGTCATTTTATTTAGCACCACTGCTACATATTGTCAAAATTGTGATTATTTTTAACGAGTTTGTGTATTTTTCTCTCTTTTGATTTATATTGCCAATTTATTATTTCAAATTCTTTATCAAGTACTTTTTGAAGCGGCACTAGGAATTAAATTTAGATTCTACTACTTTTAACTTGTATTTTCTAGTCTTCACAGCTGTTTATTTACACCAGATTATTATAAGCTACTGAGAAAGAAATTAAGCATTTTGTCAGTAGGTTACAGGCCCTGTTCCACAGCTGTACCTGTAGAAGAAGGGGGAACAAGTAATGAAGATTTGCAGACTTAGTGGTGGTGGTGTTGCGGTAGCGTTGTCGCCTCACAGTAAGACGTTGTCCTGTTCTATTCTCAGCTAAAGCATCTTCTGTGTGGAGATATGCATGAATGGGCGTTCCTTCAGTGAAGGTTGTGCATCAGGGCTGGCAACTCGGTACGTAAAAATCTACTGCCAATCATTAGCGGACCGGAGTTCTGCTGTGGCGACCCCTAATGCCGAAAGATACAACAACATGGATTCCTCGCAGAAGATATGCTATCACAAAAGAAAAAAGGGTATGGCACGAGACTGCTTTTAGTAGGTCAGACAAAGTGGATGGTAAGTCAGCTTATTCTAAAATAACATCTAAACCAGATGAGTGGGCATCCCTTCAGTGACTCATTTCCTTTAGAATCCTAACTATAACTCTTGCAACTTTATTATAAAAGAAGAAAAACAACCCATTTAAAGTGGTTCTAAGTACTAAGGATGGAGCTTCAGGAACTCAGGACAGGAATCAAGGATGTGATGGTCACAGTAGTAATTTACGAATAAGTTAATGTGCCATTTAAATAAAAGAGAAACCCTAATACAATGAATGCTTTTTTTTCTGGATGCTACTGAAATTAACTTCAAAACCAGGTCAGTGAAAGCAGATACCCTGGGTTTGCCAAAGTATGTAATTATGCAGTTAAAGCTCCAGTTATAGACTGGTATAGAAATATCTTTGTTATGTTTTCTGCTACTGGATAACATGCAATTGGCTTCAGCGATGTTGAGCTTTAGAGGGTTAGAGAAGACCCATATTTCTGGATCTTCTCTGGAAGGCTTTAATCATCTCAGCACATGAGTACATCAAGAACCGAATACTGTATGATATGTAAATGATAGGCAGGCTTTTACTGTGCTGCCACATATCTCTTACAACCAGGGTAAATAGTCACTTAAGGATAAAATCCTGTGTAACACAGCACACCATTATGTTCTTTTTGATTTTCCTATATAGTACTATGGTATTATTTTATTTAAACTTTTAAAATGGAAGTTTAAAACTTTAGGTTAAGGCAGAAAGCAGATGTCGTGTTTCTTTTTATGAGGCCAAGATGGAATTACTTGACTGTGAACTGTGAGAGGAGTTGGAAAGCAATCTTATTATTTAAGACAGCAAGGAAAACATTTTCAAGATTCTCTGAAAAATGCTGCTATAACAGATTGCTGTGTGAAGAAGTTTGATTTCTTTCTTATACCATGCTCCTCTTGCATCCTTAAGCTCGGTGCATCTTGAGTTGCCTATCTTTTATGTTATGTTAACTACAAAAAAATGCTATCACTAATAAGCTCCATTACCAGTGAAGAATAAAACCCTGACTATAATTAGCTGACACAAATTTAATTAGTGGCTCTGGTACCTGCTGGACCTGGTATGAGTAAACAGAGGAATGACAAGCCTTTGCCTTCCCACTTCTCTTTGGGAGGGTGTTAAGGACTGATGTGCTGGTATTGATGTGCTGCTGTGAGAGTCCTTGTGGAGACTGCGGCACAAATTAGCAGTGAGACTGGGTTTGAACATAGGTTTGGAGGCATTACTCCTATGGAGGTGTGGAGAAGGATCCTAGATTATGCCTCAGAAAATGTCTTGTCAAGGTGTGCTAGCATGTAGGAGGTAAGTTCTCCACTCCTGCAGTTAAGCCCATACCTATTTGATCAGATATTGGTGTTCTGTCTCCCTCTCACCCAGTATGAAACTCGCTCGCTCCAGCTAATGGGGAGACCGGTAGCCTCATAAAAGATGATTATCCTAGTTAACACTGCTCAATGCATAGACAGAGACTATATGGGGAAGCTCATGGGGAATACCACATTGGCACAGATTAAAATCCCCGAACTTTCCATTGTGAAGGGATTGTAATTTAGATAATAACACAAAAATACCATGCTGAGTTAATTTGGTCCAGTTAGTAATCAGTACATGTCTAAACCTACCACCCTAGAACACAAAAAAGGAAAAAAACTAAGGGTAATGCTGCTCAATGCCAGAAGTCTCAACCTCAAGATGCACACACTCGAGGCCCTTCTCAGTATGGAGAACATCGATGTCTGTGCTGTGACTGAAACCTGGTTCAAGGCTCCCGAGAGCACCCCGGCACTATCAGGCTTTACCTCATATCATGCATTCCGGCCCCAAAATCCGGACAACACCAAGAAAGGAGGGGGGGTGTCTATATTCATCAAGAACACCCACAGCTCAAGGTTGGTGGCAACGCATGATGCATCGGAGACCATCCAGGTGCAATTAACCATAGGCAAGACTGCTCTGCAATTTGTAGCATGTTACAGGCCACCCTCTCAATCTCAGGAACCTCACATAGCATTCCTGAAAACACTGGAGGGGATAAATGTATCTCCAAACACCATCATACTAGGTGATTTCAACTACCCGAATATAGACTGGGATCACTACTCAAGCCCCAACCCTCTAGCCCAAAGGTTCCTAGTGTTCATAAACTCAAATGCCATGGAACAGCTAGTCACCATCCCCACAAGAGGAGATAACATACTAGATCTCATCATCATGAACATGGGGTCACAATGTTCAACACCAGAGGTATACCCTTCACTGGTGAGATCAGACCATAAACTAATCTCACTGGAAGTCCACATCCCGCCCCCACCTGAGATAAAAAAGACCATAGTGAAGAACTTCTCAAAAGCCGACTTCACACTTCTAAAGGCTAGTGTGGTCTCTTTTAAGGCCCTCGAGACTGCGGAAACCATTACTCAAGCCACTGAATCACTTACAAATGCCTTCTACCAGCACCTACAGGACTGCATGGATCAGGCAATCCCAAACAAAACAAAGACACTTTGTACCAAAGGCAAGCGTCCAGTTTGGTGGACCCCAGCCATAAACAAGCTCTACAACAAAAGGAGGAAGCTACTACAAGATAGAGCAAAATCCTTAAAAGGGAAAACACCCTTGATCATTATAAGTAAAAAACTAAGATCTCTCATAAAATCATCCAAGGCAAATTTTGAGAGAAAAGTCGCTAAGGACTCAAAGGACAATCATAAGGCCTTCTTTAGCTATGTTAGAAACCTGGGAGGAAACTCCCAGATATGCTCAGAATTAGTTCAAAATAATGTAAACATTACTGAACCTACAGACATTGCCAACATACTGGCTGACAGGTTCAGTGCAAACTCCCCACCAAAAGGTGAGATATCTATACCAGAGAATTATAGCCCCCCAAACATCTCTAACGCTCAGGTGAGAACTGCTCTCTCCAAGGCAAAAAACACAGCATCCATGGGACCAGATGGTGTCCCCGGATGTGTGCTCCATGAACTCAATGAGGAATTAAACCCACAGTTAGGGCAGCTGTTTAATCTTAGCCTCACCTCAGGATACGTGCCTAAGGAGTGGCGTACGGCAACTGTGGTCCCAATTCACAAAGGTGGTGCCTCCACCGATCCGGGAAATTACCGTCCCATCAGCTTGACAAGCTTGATCTGCAAAGCTATGGAGAGGATCATAATGGAACTCATAAATAAAGACATAGGAGACTTGCAGACTTTGGATCCGACCCAGTTTGGCTTTGTCAAGGGCAGATCATGCCTTTTAAACCTGGTTGACTTTTTCAAAACAGTCACCAAGGCCATTGATGAGGGAAAGGCAGTCCACACAGCCTACCTCAACCTGGCAAAGGCTTTCGACACAATACCCCACTCAGGTATCATTGAAAAACTCATCAGCTTAAATGTAAACCCATATGTCACAAGATGGGTTGCAAATTGGCTAAGTGACAGAACCCACAGGGTCAGAGTTGCTGGTGCCATGTCAGACTCAAAGCCTGTCACAAGTGGTGTCCCACAGGGCTCAGTCCTGGGCCCTCTCCTGTTCAGCATCAACTTTTCAGAAGTACAAGCAAACACAGGAGGATTATGGCTGACAAAATTTGCAGATGACTGCAAACTGGGCGCCATAGTTGAGAACACATCTGACACAGATATCTTTCCGAAGGGTCTTATAGAAATGGAAAACTGGTGCCAGAGCCATGGCCTAAAGTTAAACGCCAAAAAATGCATAGTCATACCCTTCGGGAAAAACAAGGTTACCCCTAGCTACCATATAGGCGGCAACCCACTGAGCACAGAAGAGGTTATCAGGGATCTGGGTACCCAGGTTGACAGTAACTTTTCATTTGACACTCACGTCAATAAAAGTAGTTAGGAAGACCTTCTACATTGCCCACCTGATCATGAAGGGATTCACATCTAGATCAAGGGAAGTCATCGTCCCCCTGTACTCATCACTCATCAGACCAATGATTGAGTACAATGCCCCATTCGGAATGTATCTGACACGACACCTGCAGCAACTGGAAAGGCCCCAAAAGTTCCTCACCAAAAGGATAAAGGGTCTCAAAAATATGTCCTATGCTGCCCGACTGAAGGAACTTCAGCTCTATTCAGTCGCTTACCGTCTGCTCAGAGGTGACCTGTGCCTGACATACAAGGCCATGTCCAACCCAGAATTGATGAACATGCTTCACCTCAAAAAATCTAGATCCCTCAGAACTACAAGGGCGGGAGACTTAAACCTTGACACGGTTATTAATAGGACGTGTTGGAGGGACAGATTCATCACCCAGAGACTCCCTATGCTGTGGAACAAAATCCCGGTACATGTGAGGCAGAGCACCTTGCTGGCTTTGTTCAAGAGAAATCTTGACCAATGGATGGGAGATCGCAGATATACCCCAGGGATTATCTCAGTGTCACTGCTTGACAGAGGCACAGCAAAATAATGGGCATAGTATCCTCCAAACTAAAGGGGTGGCGAAAGCCACAAAACTCTGGGCTAGGCTTATAAATGCCCCTGGGCAGATAGCCTAGTATGAACCTATGAACCTATGAACTGTGTTTGCCTTCCCCTTGAACTAATCAAACTTTGCTTACACACCCATCTATCATATTTACTAGTTCCTCATTCCATCACTGACAGATTTAACCTTGTTTCCAGCTTAGTTTTAAAATTCTCAGTTACCATAGAATTTCGTTAAAAAAAAAAACATATCACATATCTTACCAATTTAGTGTCACTTCAAAAAAAAAAAAAATGAAAAAAAAACAAGCTTTGGCTAGCAGTGCACATTTCCCTGATAATTATTTAAAATGATGAAGGATCACACTTCAGGTATATAGTAACATTATGAGCTAACTTTAAAGGGATTTACTATGAATAATCACATGTTCAACTAACATATGATTATTCAAATTCAAAACATCTGAAACCTTTTGATACTGCAACTCAAACCAGCAGTGCAATTCTATCTTCCTAAACAATGACTGGGTAAACTACACAATATGGCACAAATAGAGCCAAGTGTTAATTAACCACTTTTATTAAACATATGAGAATAAATAGAACAAAATCCAGATATGTGGGGGAAATATCTTGGATATCATACTGGCAGACATAGAATCTTTATGCTCCCTATCCACAGTTATACCCTCTGTAGTTAACAGAGATTATTTTATTATCTATAAGACTAGTCATACAAATGCATAAATAAATCACTGGGACAGACATGGCTGAATCATGCTCAGTAAATCTGAGCAATGATCAGGCTCACTCAAGGTGTGTGTGATTCAGAAAGCTTTGCTACATGATGTTGCTAGACCAGATTATGTGGTCGGACATGCTATATGCTAATGAATGTAAATATATAATGAAGTGCTGTGTATGAAAATGAGATTGCAGAGTGATTCAGAAAAAAATATATTCTGCTTGGTGACGCTGCACTTGCTTTAGAATTGAATGTGGCCATATGCCTGTGTTCAGGCACACTGTGTTGTGCAACCATGTTTGAGGTTGCTGTAGTCAATTTAAATGTGTATCTGCAGGAAACTCTTATTGTAGCTGTTTTGTCTGATGGTGTGTTATGCTGCCATTAAAAAGGCACAGGGTCATCGGACCATGTTTAAAATTTCATGCCCTCCATGACACCAACATAGTTGACCAGTACCATGTGGACGGGGATCCTATGCAAGAAATGTTGGACATGTGTTAGCCTCATCTGCAGCCCATTGGGAGTCATGGAGTACATATCCCAGTAGATGGTATGTTATGTATGGCTTTATGCATATTAGCAACACAGACCTTTCAGTGACCTACTGGGGACACTGTGGGGGCTATCTCAGGCATCTGCCTTGAGAATACTCCTTCACTTCCTTAATATCATGCTTCGATATGTAGGGGAGCATACATGGTTCCATGTACCCTAGATGAGAGAGTAAACACCATGTAGGAGTTCTATGACATGGCCCTGAGATACTGGGACCATTGAAAGAAAGGCCCCACCTGACAAATTGGGAAGGAGGTGTGTGAACCACAAAGGTCCATTACTCCATCAACTGCCAATTGGCTTGTAAGGCACAGAGTATCATCTGCAATGTATGTGCAACCCACACAGGCAGTTTTCATGACTCACACATATGGCACAAATGTGACTTTTACCAATATTTGTGAGATATGATTTCCCACAGGGCCATCTTGTGAGTTATACTGGATATGCCATAGAACCTTGGCACATGACACCCATCAGAAATCCAGACAGCCACACAATCAGACTTATCAGTGGTACAACTGGTATAACTGTGCACCAACACAAATGAGAAATATTACAAAATGTATGTTAGAGCTGCTGAAGTCATGCTTTTGCTATTTGGGTTAATCTAGAGGTACTCTGCAGTATGACATCACCACGTGTGCAAACATATTGACTGTGCATTCTAAGTCACATGATATTATAGTCAGGAAGCAGTTGCAGCAGGGTGGCTTCTTGCCATGCCATCGGTTCCCTGAACCACAGACAGAGGTAGCTGAGACAGGCAAGGAGTCCAAGGTAGGGCCAGCAGCACAGCATGACCATTCCGTATCAAGGTGGGCATAGCATGCCGTGGCATTAGCAAAGAGGCAGAGGACTGCACATAGCTTTACAGCATAGGTATACAAGACTTAAGCAGATATAAGATGGCAAAAGTGATGCATGCAAAAATACTAGACTGTACTTACCCATGTAGAGGCTTAATTTGCTCAGGTTGACAAGGAAATATAGGCATGCATGTCTTTTAGAGCGATGTGTGTGATTGTGAGTGCTGAGCTGTAGCAAAATAAAAAGTGCATTTGTGGTAGTGTGAGAACTTGCTTTGATGGGGCTTAATGTGTAAAAGGGCTAGGTTGAAATGTGTGTGGGATGTTCTGGGGGCTGTGAAAGTATGTGTGTATGTGTCTGTGTGTGTGCATGCACATGTGTGTGTGTGTGCATGTGTGTGTGTGTGTGTGTGTGTGTGTGTGTGTGTGTGTGTGTGTGTGTGTGTGTGTGTGTGTGTGTGTGTGTGTGTGTGTGGGTATGTGGGTCTGTATGCAGGAAGACAGTCTCAGCATGTGGTGCATAACTGCAGCTTTGCATGCATGACAGTGGATTCTCACTCAAGTGCACCCCTGCCCATGAGAACAGAAAATGTCAGAGGTTTCACTGGCTGCACCCCAACCTTGAGTAGATGTTAGTGTGCTGCTTGACCTAGACTGATGCATAACAGCAGATGTGCCAGCATGACAATAGCCACAAACATGGGGACAGCCTGTTCTGGGTTTAGAAACATCCCCAATTGATGTTGCTCTGGAGGTATTAATACTGTGGGAACAGGATTTTACTCATCCACAGTCATGTTGGCTAACATATGTCGATGTAGCAGATGATCAGCTATGAGGACAGCTGTTCACCGCTGACTGACAACGCAGAAAAGACACTGCACTTTCCAGGGTGGCAGCTGCTAATTCACCTACTTGAGGGTGGAGGTGGTAACTATACCTCTGAGGAGCAGCATTATCAACCTCCTTGTGTGGACCCCCTAGCCGATGAAAGCAGGTTCAGTCATCTCTGATCTGAGGGCCACCATGCTTTCCTGGTCCGTAGTAACCCCATCAACCTGTGCGCCCCCAGATGGTTCTGTTTCCTGCATATCCACAGGCATACAGACTTTTATAACAGCCTAAGTAGGAGATGTGGGGGGGGGTCACATTCCCTGTGTCGGCTCATCCCTGCTATCATTATCATGGGCTACAGACCCTCCGACATCAGACAAGATTAGTTCTGTAGTGCTGGTGCCAGACAAAGAATCACCTGTAATATTCCAAAGCAAAAGAAATATACAGTGTTATGTGGAACCCAACACCAACTACACATGCAGGTGATATCTTTACATCTATAAAAATATGATAGCAGTTAATACCCTTGGTCACAGCTCATGCAGATGGACATGGGACTTAGATCCTCAATATACCTGCACACCAAACAGTCAGACAGATTTAATGAACATAAAACTGACTATATGTTAAGGTGGAGTTGCAGCTATTGCTGCTAAGAAATTGGGCTACGTAACTGGGCATCTGCAGTTGAAAATCTCTGGGCCTATCCAGCTCCACCCTTACATCCAGAACTTGACTGTGGGACCCCATGGAGGTAGAACTGCCTTTCAATGAGGCCAGGAACTCTTCTGTCTGTGTATGAAGTGGTCAGCTGATGACCCACTGCAAGTTGCCCTCCATTCTCAAGCCATGACTTCTGCTCGGTGGGTGGCAGCAGGGATCATATCCATGACCTTGAGAAGTGTATTTGACCACTCACTGCATTTATATCACTGATTATTTCACCCCAGGCATGGTCACAGAAGGGCTGTCTGGTGGCATGTACAGCTAAGAGCCATTGGCCATGGAGTGGGAGTGCCTGCAGGACCACCACATTTTCTGCATCTTTAAATTTGGGTTTGTGGATGGTTCACCAGATCCCACACTTTTCTTAGGCCTCCACTTTTCAGGCTTTGCTCTGTTGGTATGGAAAGCAGGGGAATTAATATACTTGTTCCTGCATGGCCCTAGAAGGTCTGTACAATAAACCTATACTTCCTGGCCATATATTATTCTCATTTTGTACCTGACAGTTACATATGTCTACCCATAACATTTAAGGAAATGTCAGGGATCATATATGGACTGGGCTCATATTCCCCACAACACAATTACAAAAGTGAGACTAAACAACACCAGACCATTGCACGTACTGCAAGCAGCACTTAAATACAAAATGGTTAACAACCTTTAGAAGTTCATTATGTCATTCCTTTGGAAGAATAGAACTCCAAGGATAAAGCTCTGTGATGCAAAAATTAGGTGCACCAAATCTGGATATTTATGTTAGAGTAGCAACTGAGGTGCAGTTTGTTAGAGCAAGAGTTTACCCACATCCTCTTTGGTTTGGGCCTGAACTTGAGATAATTATTATTGAGGAATCAAATCATATTAAAGGAGATCCCAACTGAGTGGGGAATCTTGGGGCTTAGGGTGGTGGTGGTTAGAACTCTGGTTAACAAGGGTCAAGAAGCAGCCATTTTAAAGTAAACCTTCATTAAGATTACTAGAGCATATTTGGAAGAATATCCAGATTAGAATAAATGGTGCCACCGTATACCAAAATGCTTGGATTGATTGTAACTTTGTATATGGTATAGACATGTGAGAAAATGTTTTTGCAGATTTAAATAATCGTAATACATTGAATTGGTGGTAATACTTGCAACTAAATTCATGTTTAAATGAAATCCAGAGAACAGTCCTTTGTACCAGTTGGAACATTTTTTATTGGGAAAGTTGACTTGGAACAAAGCCAATTTTCATCAGAGAAACACTCCAGACACATGTCTTTGTAATGTGGGAAGAAACCAGAGCATGCAGAGGAAATCCATACAAATGCAGGTAGGACATGCAGACTCCACATAGAAGGCACTCCAGCCAAGAATCAAACCAGAGATCCTCTTGCTGTGAGGTAACAATGCTACGGCTGTACCACTGCACCGTCCAGTATGGCATACACATTTTAATCTGTGGTTGAGAACATTACATGTAATCTTTTACCAAAGATATTTCTCTTTTATAAGTATTGTATGAATAACCCTTATTTGAATTTGACAGATTTAAAAAGGAGACGGGATGTTTGGGTTAACAGGACAACTGAGGTGGATGAATGGCAGAAGATACTAAGTAATTGGACTAGAAAACTTTACTCATGCTTCACAGTGTTTACATTATTTAAAATGATAAATTTGTGGCAACACTCATTAGCCAGGCTATTTAGGAAGGGTCAGAAACCTACAGATAAATACTGTGGGTGTGGTAAAGTAAATGTGGATTTTTTGACATGACATGGGAGTGTTCTGCAGTTAGACCCACTTGGGTAAGGAGCTGTTATGCCATTGAATACCCTACTTCCTCATACATTCCTTTTAATGACAGCTGTACTTTTTGGTTTCTGGGGTTTGCTAATTCACACAAATGTGTCAATTATGAGGTGTTTCACTTCATTAGGTCAGTTGCTGCATTCATTCTAGCTATGCAAATATAGATTGGAGCAAAGAATTTGTTAAAGTAATTTATAGACATAGATATTATAGATTCCTGAAAGATTTGAAATTACATATAATAGTTGGTCATCTATTTTGTTTTGCTGAGAAAACGTGACCGATTAAACTCAGATTTATGGATTTCTACACTGCATTGACTTATATAGCTTCTTATACTCTGGAATTATTACCTTTTGTATAGTCAAATTCTCAATCCATGTTCTTCACAATGATGTTCTTTCAATTAAGTTTCATATGTTAAAAAGTATATTATGCTTTACAGTCTGTATGAAAATAGTTAAGAATGCAATATTCATTATTTTATATTTTTCTTCCCCATCCTCTTTGTCATTGTCCTTTTTCTTTCATACATTTATTTTATTTTACTTTTTTGTTTCTCTGTACTTCTGTTACTACATGATGCAACAGCACAACTACCTGCACCTAACCCACTATCAGCTCCCCCCCGGTGGCAGTAGTAGCATTGCAATCATCACCGACACCATCACCAGAGACACCTAACAGATCTGGATCCCAGCCTATCACAACCACAGTTACCTGCACACCTCCTGCTCTACTAGCACCACCTGTGTCAGGTAGCTCTGTACTGGAGAGTGGCACTGTTGTATCCGCTGGTAGCGGTCCATATGGAGGTGAAACTTTGCCACTCAACAGGAGCGGGCACAGCTTATTGCAGAGATAATAGCTAGGAGATTGAATGCCTTCATCAGCCTCATGGAAACCACATCCTGATGATTCATTGAGCTGCATCCCTGTCCAGCTCTGCCTCCACCTTCAGAGGAAGGACAAAGTGGTGACTGTTCCCAGGGTGATGAGTAATCTCCTACTGGAGCTAGTCTGGCAAAGGCTGCTTCTTCCAACTCTCACCCTATTCCCCAACCCAGAGTCCCCTCCCTTTTGTCTGCTCCCACCTCTGTACGGTACACAATCCTCTCATCACCATTGTTTTCCTTCTGCTTGTCTGATGTCGCCTTCACTGTTGTGTTTCCCCACCCCCATTCTGTTACCCAACATGCTGTCAGTCATGTCTGTCTTTTCCTGCTAACAACATCCTCTTACCAACCTGTTATTTCCCTGACTTCCTTCCGCAACATTCCCTTCTCTAAAAAAATAAATAAACAAAAGAGCACCGGTTCCCTCACAACCAAAAAACACACTCCTGCCCATAACACTCAACTTGCAAGGGTTGACCCCCAAAAGAAATACTTAAATTTCCAATTTAAACATCCAGCTACCTCTACTATTACTTTATCCCACCCAAAACAATCCCTCCCCTACCAAAAACTAATTTTTTTCTCTAATATCTATTGTACTATACTCTCCATTCTCAATTATACTATTACTCTCTCCATGCATAATATTTTCCTAACCTACTAATGACTAGCTATATATTTTGAAATGTTAAACCTGCAATTGAGTTTATAACAAAAATATTCACTTTATGTAAATGTTGAAATTTCTGTACTGAATTATGTCTTTTCATTTTTGTAACATTGTGATAAGCCAATTACAAATATCATGGAGCTTATCTGTAAATGTTTAATTAGCTGTATGAACAATGTCCTTTTGTAACATGTGAAATGTAACTTGCAATTATTGTGGAGCTTTTCTCATCGGTTCTCCACTGAAAATAGGCTCTTCTTGGCCCAGCGGACTTCCCCGGTCATCAAACATAAATAAAAATAATAAATAAATAAATAAATAAATACACAAATAAATAAATAAAATGTTCTCCCTTCTCTGCTTCAGGCATTCTTTTTCAGTATTTTGGATCACTGTTTTTGTGAAAGTATGAGATTCATAGTAGAAACATTTAGATAATGTTTTAAGCAGATTAGACAAATAGAATGAGACAATTAAAACTCAGATTTACACTGAAAAGTGTTGCATGTTAAGCAGAGGATTAATGTTGCAGTGTAGATCTAGAATTCAAATACAGACATCCATAGCCATTTGAAAAAATACTGAGGTATAACGTGCCCATTGATGCACACCTTTGCCGGGGACCTGTTGCATGACAATGTCTTAACCAAAAATTTATAAAATTCTGTATAGACAAAGGCAGTGAGCCTAAATATAGTGACACATCAGTCCAGACAGCAAGTCTCTAAATCTGTAGCTTCATTTTAAATCCTCCTGCTAACAGTTATAGAAGAGGTTGCATTTTGATGGAAAAATAATTAAGCCTTTATGTGCTTAGAACATTAATCCGGCAACATGTGACTTTCATTTCTCTGTATCTTGCATAATGTTCTTTTTTTTTTTTTTCTGATTTTTGTTCAGGTAATCTCCATAATTTTTTTCTTTCTTTTTTGTAGTGTCAGGCAGTTTTGAATAAAACTATATTAGCATTTCCTCTGCTACACTTGTAAGCTCGTATGTTATTTGTTTTGGTCTGTCTATGTGAGCTTCCATATTTCCATGTTTGCATATCACTGGGTCTAAGCATCGGTGGTGTGCATTTGCCTGGTTTAGAATCAAACATCCAAGTATCCTCTGTGCATGTGCATCAGTATGTTTTCATCTTCCTAAGCATGCTCTATATATACCTTTATGGACTTTTTCTTGGCATGTCATTACTAAAATGGCTATTAGTTTCAACAAATATAACTTAGTTGACTATCTTTACTTCTAAAAGTTAACAATAATTCTACCATAAGTTAGACATACTGCGGTGATAGGAAGACAACGCGCTCCCTTTTCTTCTCAGACTTCTCTCCAAAAATGACCACCTCCTTCTTCCACATATGCTGAAATTCATTTGGGAATGGATTATAGTGAACAAAGATGTGAACAAAAGGTTCTTCCTCTTGAACATACATGGAAACTGTTAAAAAAGAGTAATTGTTATGTAAAATTCTGAACATCTGTCGAATTCACAAGAAACACAATAACATTTCTGTATCATTAGCAGTCTCACTCTACTGTTCAGGGCCACAAACGCGCAGCCCTAGTCTGTGATCCCTGCTTTAAGCTATGCATTTATACGTTATCCAGTTCAGAAACGTGCAGCCCTAGTCTGTGATCCCTGCTTTAAGCTATGCATTTATACTCTATCCAGTTCAGAAATGTGCAGCCCTAGTCTGTGATCCCTGCTTTAAGCTATGCATTTATACTCTATCCATTTCAGAAATGTGCAGCCCTAGTCTGTGATCCCTGCTTTAAGCTATGCATTTATACTCTATCCAGTTCAGAAATGTGCAGCCCTAGTCTGTGATCCCTGCTTTAAGCTATGCATTTATACTCTATCCAGTTCAGAAATGTGCAGCCCTAGTCTGTGATCCCTGCTTTAAGCTATGCATTTATACTCTATACAGTTCAGAAATGTGCAGCCCTAGTCTGTGATCCCTGTTTTAAGCTATGCATTTATACTCTATCCAGTTCAGAAATGTGCAGCCCTAGTCTGTGTTCCCTGCTTTAAGCTAAGCATTTATACTCTATCCAGTTCAGAAATGTGCAGCCCTAGTCTGTGATCCCTGCTTTAAGCTATGCATTTATACTCTATCCAGTTCAGAAATGTGCAGCCCTAGTCTGTGATCCCTGCTTTAAGCTATGCATTTATACTCTATCCAGTTCAGACATGTGCAGCCCTAGTCTGTGATCCCTGCTTTAAGCTATGCATTTATACTCTATCCAGTTCAGAAATGTGCAGCCCTATTCTGTGATCCCTGCTTTAAGCTATACATTTATACTCTATCCAGTTCAGATTGTGGTGTAAAAATCATTATCCTTTCTTCTCCTTTCCAGACACATAACTTTTCAGTTTTGTTATAATCTCACTTAAATATTAATAATTCCACATGGACATAATTTGTAGATGCTATATCCAACCTAAACTCCAAACAATAAAAGTGACTTTTAACACATATACCCATGCATACACTCACATATGCTTTGTGTGTGTGTGTGTGTGTGTGTGTGTGTGTGTGTGTGTGTGTGTGTGTGTGTGTGTGTGTGTGCATGTATGTATATATATATATATATATATATATATATATATATTCCTAATAAGTGGTTACTTACCCTGGCAAACATTTCAGCTATGTGATCATTTATTTGAAGTGTCGGCGTTGTCGTCTTTGTCATCTGGTCGTGATGCAGTATTTTGGGTATGTGAAGTAGACCCATATATATCTATATATCTATCTTTCTCTCTTTCTCTCTCTCTCTCTCTCTATATATATATATATATATATATATATATACATATATATGATATATAAAGATGCACAAACACTGATGCCTAATAAATCAATATGTCGAAAACAAACTTACCTGAAAAAGAATCACATTGAACACAAGCAAACTTAACAGGAAAACAGAAACAGTCTCATTTTCTGACCTCTTAACCCTCTTCCTAATAATATGTGCAGACCAAGTTTGTCAAAATAGTGGATGCTATTAGGGAAATGCGTTTCAGAAATTATTGTACATATTTAGGGTTAGGGACAGAGACAGGAGAGCATGAGCAAGTTGAAGAGGGGTCTTTGCTGTCCTGACTCATCTTACTCATGTATGCTAGTCTTAAGCCTAACCCTCCCCCAGCTCCTAACCTTACAAATTAATATAAACCTCTTTCCCTAACAGTACCATAACACAAGACACTCAGACAGACACACACGTGTGTGCACACATCATAAAGCCCTCACAACACTAAATGTTTCCCCTAAGCCCTTACTCTAATCCTAACCCAAAACTCTGTTTCTCTGATATGTGCACACACACTCGTGCATACATTTGAAACACTGCTTATTTTCATGCACAGAAAAATGACTGGGGTGCATGCATATTTCCTTTTGATTTATTAGGAAATAGCATTGTCGCCTCACAGTAAGATGCTGTCCGGTTCGATTCTCAGCTAGAGCGTCTTCTGCGTGGAGACGTGCGTGAATGGGCGTACCTTCGTTGAAGGTTGTGCGTCAGGGCTGGCAACTTGGTACGTAAAAATCTATTGCCACTCATTAGCAGACCGGAGTACCGCTGTGGCGACCACTAACCAGGAAAAGCCAAAAGACACAACAACAACAACAACATCTAAGGTATTAATTTGTGAAGAATACGTAATATGTACATCCTGTACAGAAACTGACACTTTCTAAATAAATCTTCAAAGGCTATTATAGCAAGAATGCATCTTATCTCTACGCTACTATATGCCTCACAAATTTCTACACACATTAAGAAATCTGACCTTGCAAAACTCGAAACTTGCTATAGTAAAATCGCAAAGTTTGCCACAGTAACAAATTTCAGATCCCATAATTGTTTGGCTTTAAAACGACTATGCTGGCTCGATCTACTTGCTTATAATCAACTCACCTTGGCCCACTGAATACTAAATCAGCCAGAAAAAATACCAGTACTTCAAAATCTACTAATACACTACTCCAATAACAGGGTATTGCCTTCCAGTAACAAATTCTTCCTATATCCAAACCTAATGATGCAGCTGGAGCTTCCCTTTACTCCATCTGCATAGCCAAAACATAGAATTCCCTGCCTTTAAATACCAGAACAACTACTAACACTTCCAGCTTTAAAAAACTTCTCAAATCACACCTATCTGAATCCTGGACCTGCTCTTGTACAAACCCTGATTAGAAAATAGATGTCTTAAGGCACACAACCTGTTATTTTAGTATTTGAATAGTATATCCTCATTAAGCATATGTATTCCTAACTTGCTTGTTTTTTACCTACAATCAGGTCCACTTTGAAATCTTGAAATCTCAAAATCTCAAAATTCAAAATACTGAGTCCAAAATCTTGAAAGTTCAGAATACTGAAAACTCAAAATACCGAATCTCATTAATATAAAAAAAAACACAGTACACCAATACTTACTATATTCCAGAACAACTACATATAGAATATTACTCTTCTCCAACTATAAGCAGGGGGCATGCCCCCCTGCACTACCCATTTGAGGGGCTGTGCCCTCACACCCCATGCTACTTAAATATATCAACTACAAGATCACACCCCACAGAGGAAAACGGCAAACATACCATTACGTGCTTCATGAGTGCCTGTTGTAACCTTAGTCATGTTCCCTTTTAATTTGCTATACTACAACATAACTCATCTTAGTGTAGTGAAGTGCGATCTCAGAGTTGATATTTTTAAGTAGCAGGGGGTGTGGTGGGGGGTGCAGGGGGGGCTTGCCCTCCTGCTAATAGTTGGAGTAAACTAATATGCTTTGTCTTTATGTGTTTCTGTATGTACTTGTGCTGGAGTATAGTAAGTGTTGGTGTCCTGTATTTTTTTCAATATTATGAGATTCAGTATTTTGAGTTTTCAGTATTTTGAACTTTTGAGATTTTGGACTCAATATTTTGAATTTTGAGATTTTGAGCTTTCTAGATTTCAAAGTGGACCCCTACAATCATTCTTTGTATCCTATCTAGACTATATGATTGTATCAGTAAAGTGTATAGCATGTGTTTTCATTTTGTACTTGTGTTTGAAATTGAATTAATATCTGTAACTGTACATTGTATAAGTATCTTAGAGTTATTTATAAATGTGAAACTTTTCTCCCTAGGCCTCCACTGAAAAAAGACATTTTGTCCAGTTGGACATTCCTGGTAAATAAATATAAAATAAAATAAAATAAATAATAAATAAATATTATTATATCTGATTCACTTTATGGAAATGGGTATAAGAATGTAATAAACGTACCTCATTTCATAAATAAATATGAAAAACAGGAATGTAAAGGGAGATTAATCCTCTTTGTTAAAATGACAGATTAATTACAGATAGTTTCACAGTTACTTCAGTTCTGTACCCCAAGACAGAAATAGTATGAGAATAAAAGAATGATGCATGTGGTATATATAAATTATAACTGTTATGCAAGTGCAATGTGAGAAAAATTTAACATTGTATCAGCCTACTTGTGTGAAAACAAGACAAGATGAAAACAATGTAATTCAGTAACTCCTGAAGAAAACAGAGGAGCACTTAAAACTTTTAGGAAGAAACGTTACTGTAGGGATACAGAACCTCACAGCATGGTGTAGGGATACAGAACCTCTCAGCATGATCTAGGGAGTTACCAGTTTTGCATAATTTAGCTGCAGTAAGAAGCAAAATATGGATGTCTCAGATTATATTCCCTTTATAATGAGATGATGTAACTTCTGAAATTTGAAAAAAAAATGCAGACAAATGTGAAAACATATCACAGAGTCACTAGAAAATAGGCTCTATTATACATTTAAGCCATTTTAGTCTCTGCTAGCCATAAAAGCACTAACTAATTATTTATTGCTTTTCTGCAGCCTGGAATTATGTTGTAACTATTTCATGATAAAAATGTTGAATGCTGACAGATTTAGTTGTAACATTAAAGAAAATTGTAACATTAAAGAAAACAAAAATCACATTAGAAATCAGCAATAACAGAGACTAAATCATTGAATGTTTATTCACCAAAAATTGAGCACTTTCATCCTTCCTTACAATGGGCTTCATCAGAATCATTTAAGAGGTATAGGCATATCATTTCTCCTCACAAAATTCAACTTCATCAAATTTGAGGATAACTGCCCCTTTATGTATCTGTTGCTGTTTTAGACTGCAGAAGATCAGCTACAGTTTATAACTAGGGTTGGTTTGCCTGGAACTTAGATCATTACTATTACAACTTTTGAAATTTGAAAAGAACACAACCAACTAGTACTCGTGAACACAAAAAGACAGCGAAACTTGCAGATGGTCTCCTTTTCCAAAACTTTATTCCATAAGGACTAGTATCCAAACTTCCTCAGACAAAGTTACACAAGCAGTTAATGACTTATATACTTATACAATTAATAAATAAAACAATAAAGTAATTATATATAAAAAAACTGAATAATTAAATAAACAACTCAATTCCTTTCCTGCTAAGGAAAACTATTTACTTTGTATTTCCATATATAATTCATGATTTTATTACTAAATACCTAGACACTAAATTAGTGACTTGAATTAATATAAAATACAACTGTATTAAGTAGAAAAACATATATATATATATATATATATATATATATATATATATATATATATATATATAAAAACATTTGTGGTATAATTAAATAAATGAAATACCTGGGGCTATGTTTTTTGTGTTAACCCCCCCCCCCGCCCACACACACACACACTCTACCTATCTAGCTGTTTAAGTTTCAAAATGCATTTAATGGAAACATATTCATTAAGGCCAGTGTGTGTGTGCATGTGTGCGTGTGTGTGTGTGTGTGTGTGTGTGTGTGTGTGTGTGTGTGTGTGTGTGTGTGTGTGTGTGTGTGTGCAAAAGTTCTAATTTGCCACAACAACTCCTTTTCTTCTAACCTTAATGCCCATGGCTCTCTTCTTTTGTTATATAGTTCCTGGTGCACAATGGCAAACAAACATTTGTGAGTGAGATGTTGCAATGTGTGCTTAGCCAAAGCATTTGTGATGGTACCTTTACTTATATGATACGTATGCTCGTATATGCATTGGCGCACTGTCCTTTCTGTCTTTCCTATATAAAAGGATTGGCATTGTTGGCATATAGCAGCATAAACAATGCCCTTTGACTCACAATTAAATGTACCTAATATGTTGTATTCAACATCTCTAATGGTTATTTTAGTGTCCACATGAATATGCTGACACTGATGGCAATGACCACATTTGTACATACCCATGTTCTTTTTTGTCATTCTACTTGGAAGTTCTAAGATGTCCTTTAAATTTTGGCCACGCCGATAAATAATGTGTGGCAATTTTTCAAACTTTTTGTTGATGTGTGTATCTTCTGCCAGCAGTACCCAATTCTTCTAGATAATATTTGAAACAATTTTGGAAAAGGAGAACATTTGCAAGTTTCGCTGTCTTTTTGTGTTCACCATTACAACTTGACACAACTTAATCACAGTCTTTCTGTTTGGTTTCAGAGTTATAAGGGGTTCCAAGCTTCTCACTTTACAGATTAACATCCAACACAGGTCAAGCAGACTTCCCTTTCCTTTTGTTTTCTTGCACCAGTGCAGTGCTTTAAACTGACGCCATGTATCCCACACCAACTGAATTTTGAGTCTGTCTTTCCTGCTTTGTTGTTTGTTCACTCTGATCACTCATTTGTCTTCTCAGACTCTCTACTTAGCATATAATTGGTTACAAACTGTAACTGATTTTCTGCAGATTAAAATAATAACAGAAGATGCCTATGATAAGGTAGGATGAAAGTGCTCAATTTTTGGTGAATTTTTAGTGAATAAACTTTTACTGATCCAGCGTATGTCATTGTTGGCTTCCAATGTCATTTTTTTTTTGTACATTGGATTTTTCACTTGGTTGTTTAGATGGCACACTGCCAAAGTACATTAACTGGAAATGTGAACATGAAACACCATTCCAAGCAGTTTTATTAGAGTCGGACAGCCTAGTTTATTGGTGACATAGATAAAGTTTGTCATTTTACTTTCTCATTTACTTCTAGATGACTCTTAAATGAGATTAAATTTATGAGGCTCCAAAGACTATAGACCATTCAAAAATTTATAATCAAAATATTGAGAATGGACATTTGTGTAAGCAATTTTGTATGTAGGGCTGGCTTCCTGCACTCATTTGGATAAAACAATGCCCCTCATGAACCCTAATATATAATATAATCAGCTTCCATGCTAATGTTAGCAGAAAAGGCCAACACTTTTTTTAATAGAAAGTTGATTATTGCTTAATTTGTCAAATTCATAGAAAATGCACTGGTTTTGAAACACTCTGCATGAATGTAAACCATTCCAGGACTTATGATTCAATGTATAACTCCCTAATTCTGCCATCTTTATTTGGCAAGCAGGGACTGGATTCTTTAAAAACAACCATGGGTGGAGTTCAAAATGACCGCTGTTCTGTGAGCATTGCTATCACCTAGGTCTCGATATACCCTGGATTAAAACAAACTCAGAAGGCAACGCAGAATTAATAATACAGAAATAACTGTAGATATTTACTGCTAATATCATCCAGCAAACAAAAGAGGAAGAAAAAGTGACAGATTCAGCTCAGAAACAGCAGGATTAACTAAGATTTCTGAATAACAGCTTAAGCAATGTACTACTAAGGCCCTGCATCTAACTGCAAGATTGGTAAAACACTATACAGCAAAATGTCAAAAGAGGAAAATAATATGGAAACAACAACAACTAAGACCAAATTCTCAGTACTAGCCTCACCTGAGAAAGACACAACTTCAAAAAGACAAAAGACAACTAAACAAACTGACAACTCTAAAAATACAAATAAATCCAAGACAGACCAGCCAGCTAATCTGGAAGACATAAAATCTGCCTTATTACATATCCAGCAAGCATTAAAGGACTTATCATTACAATTTCAAACCTTTGGTGACTCATTCAGACAAATAATATCCAGAATGGAAAAATCTGAGTCCAAAATAATAGAAAATGAAATAAAAATAGACTCTATTTTTCAAAAAACTGATGCCCATGACAAAGAAATACAAAACTTACAAGCAAAATTAACAGACCTGGAAGCAAGATCTTGAAGGAACAATATCATCATCAGAGGAATACCTGAAACTGTACTTCATAACAATCTAATACCAACAATGAATCAAATAATAAATTCCCTCCTAGAGGAATCTGACGAAATGCAGCAAATAACAATAGAGAGAGCCCACAGAGCCCTGAGGGAAATGCAAACATCACTGAAACCAAGACCTCTCTATATTAAAATATTAAACTACCAAGATGTAAATAAAATCATACTGGCAGCAAAGAAAAAAGGCACATTCACCTGGAATAATAATAAAATCTCCTTTGCTCAAGACCTCCCAATACAAATAAGACAAGCAAGACAACTGCTATCTCCATACTGCAGGTTCTTAATAGAAAAAAAAAATCAAATTCCAGATGAAATATCCAAATCAGTTAATCTTTTACATCAAAGAGGTTAAATACATGGTTGCTAACCCCAAAGAGGCAAAAGAGACATTCCTGGCTGTTTTCAAGCAAATTCCACCTTCAGAAGTGAAATAAATCCACAAAAAAAAGATAAAGGACCCTTGGATTAAATAACGACCCCATTCACGAGCACTCTAGCTGGGATCCAACTCTGAAATCTTCCCCTTGCTGTCTAGGCCCTTAAATCATTGATGTGAGCCATGAGGAACACAGGAAAAGGAAGTACAGCCTGGGTAGGAACCAAAAATGAACTGCTGTTTCCGATGCATGAATATAGGAAGGAAGTTCCCATCTCAGATATTGGCTTGCAAATTCAGTCCCCCTAGGCTTTTGAGGGATTCATTAAGAACAGTCAGACAAAATGGATTTCAGCAAGCTCCAAAGATTTTACTGCCTGAAAAATGAAAATTGATCTGCACCAGCTAAAAGAAGAAAGCTGCACCATAGATGTCAACCAACCTGCAAGCAAAACCTTGAAGAAATAAGGTACTGTTGAACTGAACCATTCACTAAAACAGTACACCTAGTACTGTGTAGGTGAATGAAACTTCAGCCTTAAATAATAGGCAAGAAATAAACTGTCAGAATTATGCTAGCTCATAGATTAATATTGGGAAAAAAGGGAAAAAAATTGTTAAATGTTTTATGTAAATACTAGAAATGTGTTAAAAGATCCTGGAGACAAGTAATCTCAGGAAATTAGTAAAATAACCTAACAATCCTGGGATAATGTAAATATAGCCTTAATATGTCAACTATAGCAGAAGGACTGTTTGGCTAAGCTGTTTTTCTTTTTTTTTTTTGTCTCTCTATACTTCCTACTTTTGTTAAATAGGTGCCAAGTATATATTTTATAACCAACACAGATTGATGTGGAAAAACATCACTATAGGCACCAAAGAAGGCCAAAACCTGAATAAGTAAAGGGGAGGAAAAAGAAGTCAAATGAAAGAAATGTAAAAATGACAAGATTGATTGTTTAACAATATTACTATGGTACACATATTGCTATAATTTACTGAGGAATGTATATTAATATGCTGTTTTAAAAATACTATTAGAAATAATTAGTCACAAGACAAAAACAATACATGCTGTACCTTAAATGCAACACCGTCACTGTATAAATAACATGTTGGAAGAGGCTAGGGATATTAAGTAGCAGTGTTTGTTGAGGGAACTAGTTTGTTCAGCTTTGTCCACATTGTTTATAGTAACACAGGGGGGATACTATGAAGTAAATCTATATCTAAAAAGAAAACACACTCCAAGATTAGACGTAAAGGTAAACCATATAATGAACCTTCATCCTCCCCCCCTGATTATTCCTGGTCCAGGGATATAGTGGTTAGGCACAGTGTAGGGACAGGGATAAATAGATGCTTTCCTAAACCATCACACAGTAACACATACAAAACTAACAAAACAAAACTAATATACATGGCATATCTAAGGAATACACCTAATAAATAAATGTGGGAAATAGAATCATGGAATGTTAAAGGGCTCCAAAACAAGAAGAAAAGAAAACTATTCTTACACCTTACATTAAAAACCACAGCCAACCTCATACTAATACAAGAAACGCACCTGACTGCAGATCAATTGACAGAAATTAGCAGAAAGAAATTGATAAGTCAAATCATAGCTTCAGAGGGGAAAACAAACAGTGCTGGGGCTGCCATAATAATTAAAAACCAATTTAAGGAAAAAATACTTAAAACCAAAGCTGACAAGGAGGGAAGATGGTGCTATATAACATTTAATAGTCCTACAATACCAAAACCTATAATGGTACTTAATGTTTACGCATCCTGTAATAACCAACAACACTTTTTTATGTCATTATACCCAACCTTAAACCAATTTAAAGATCACTACCTAGTGATTGGAGGTGACTGGAATACATATCAAAACCCAGAAAAGGATAAATCTAATCTGACCAAATCACATAATAAATAAGCCACATTAGCCCTTAATGAACTCAAACAAGATTTCAAACTATATGACCCTTTTAAACATGGGAACAGTGCAGATAAAACAGGGAAATTCACATTCTATTTGCAATGCCACAAAATGTGGTCAAGGATAGACTTCTTCTTAATCTCTGACATATTCATTAACATGGACCCAACAATAACTATACATACCAGGTTCTTTTCAGATCACTCCAAAATCACACTGAACATTAACTGGGACAAAAAGATATATTTAGACAATAGGGGTCATAATTGGTCATTAAACCCTAATTTACTTTCCAAAATGGATGTAATAAAAGAAACAGAAGCAATACTAAAAATAGCTCTTACAAATATCGTTAACTCCCAAGTACCAACTGACATAGAATGGGCTGCAACCAAAGCACAAATCAGAGGATTGTTATCAAAAAAGCAGCATACTATAAAAAAATACAACTGAAAGAGGAGCATATACTGAAAGGGAAAATAGAGCATCTTGAAAAAGAACTAATAAATAACCCTAAGAACCAAACAGAAGCAGAACTTTTAAAACTGCAAAGGGATCTATATATGTTAGAAACCAGGAACCTATCTTTCTATGAAGCCAGAATGTTAGCCACTTACGCAGAAGAAGCTCAAATACCATCTAGAGCTCTGGCCAGAATTATCTGCCAGCACAAAAATGCCTCCAATATATCAGAAATAAACTACAGAGACAAAACTACACAAAAAATGAAGACATTATTAAAACATTTGAACAAATATACTCTCAAATATATGGAGCACAAATACTACAAACCTCAAAGGAAGATAGAACTCTTTTTCTTCAAAAACTGAAATTCCCTAAACTCAATTTAGACCAACAAAAAAACTAACTGAGCCGATATCCATCAGTGAAATTATTACAACAATCAAACACTTAAAAGTGCATAAGGCTCCGGGTCCGGATGGACTCACATCAGAATTTTACAAAGCATTTTCCCCCTTGATAGCCAAACTACTATACTATACACTGAACTACATAATAAACTATAAAATAAATGATATCCACTTTAATGCCTCTAAAACTATATTAATATTAAAAGAACACACAAACCCCCAAAACCCCAACAGCTAGAGACCCATCTCCCTCTTAAATATAGATACTAAAATATTTACCTCTATACTTGCAAACAGAATGAAAAATCTGATAGAAAAAATCCTCTCCCCAGAACAATCCGGTTTTACACCACATAGACAGACTAGTGACAATACATTAACATTAGATGCACTAATATCCTATGCTAACCGATACAATATCAACATCTACACAATGGTAGTGGATGCCCACAAGGCATTTGATAGGGTTAATCTAGAATTCTTATTCCAAACACTACCCTACTTTAATATACCCAATAACATCATTCAGATCATCCAAACTCTCTATAGCAGCCCATACACATCTCTGTATATAAATAAAACTTGGTCAAATAGGATCCTAATAAAAAATGGAACAAGACAAAGATGCCCACTATCACCCTTCCTGTTTAACCTATACCAAGAACCACTTTTTCTATACATTAAACAAAATACATATCACAATCCTCCATCAATACACAACTTCAAAATATACCTCACTGCACTACACCAAATTCAGATATAAACAAAATAATAGCTGCAATTGAACATTTCTCAACTATGTCTAACTACAAACTAAACCTTAATAAAACTAATATTTTCCCCCTAAAAACACCCAAACTCATCTCACTAATACCATTGTTAAACACAATAAAAATAAAAGAAGAAACTAAATACCTGGGAATCACCTTTTTCCAGAGTAACAAAGACTTCTACCAACACAATGTAAACCTTAAATGGCAAAATATAATGCAAGACTGCAAAAGAGGGAACAACCTAAAACTACCATTCTTGGCCAAAGTATCAATAATCAAAATGAACATTTTACCTAGACTAATGTATATATTCATGACATCACAGACAACAATACATAATAAATTCTTCAAACAAATTCATACCTTCCTAGCAAAATTTATATGGGAACCCAAAAAAACCAGAATCTCCTATCCAAAATTAACACTCCCCAAAAGCAAAGGAGGACTAAATCTATCAGATTTTAAAATGTACTACTCGATCATTAACACTAACAGAATATTGAGAATAGCTGAACATAACCCATCAATGGAAAATTGGTCTCCTCTCTGGGTGACAATATATTATAGATATATTAAAGCTCTATGTTTCAATCTCAAAGCACTTCCATTCCTGAAGCAGAAAGAAATACAAACTTATAACATTATAGAGCCCTTAAAACATTCTATCAACCTAGTGCAAAAACTCTTTCAATTCTTGAACCTTAGACATGCCATGACAATACTGCAACCCCTTCATAAAAACCCAAATTTAAAAATAAACAATAAGATGCTGGACTGTGTCCCTTTTCCCAGACTGAAAGATAAAACAATCCAAGATATCTATCCCTACATTAACTGTTCAATACAGGAAATGAGGACTAACTTAAACCTCCCTAAATCACACATAATAATCCTAAGACAAATCAAAGAACTGTGTTCCAGTTATCTCCAAAATATTACTATGACCAATAGTGACATATAAACTTGTAGCAGGCTTTGGAAAACTATTATCACAACAAAGAAAACTATTACCAATTCATATAAAATGATAAATGAAATCAAATACCAGAAGGACCTCCTCTTCTCTAACTACTGGAGAAAAAATAAACCATCCATAGATGATCAGCAAATAAGCCAGGCAATCAATCTAACACTGAAGATTCTACCCCTCAAAAAGTTAGCATACACTCAGCTCATGATCAATAATAATGCTTATTTTACACCTGCAATCCTACACAAATTTAACACATCAAAATCCCCTTTCTGCCCACACTGTAAGGACCAGATAGCTGACTTAATCCATGTATTTTGGAGCTGTAAATGTGTCTATAAACTCTGGAACTCTCTCAAGGTACAATTACAAAAAACGGGTTATCAAACATCAACATTAACTTGGGAATTCACTCTGTTACACATTCTCCCTCCCAACATCCCAAGAAAACAAGCAAATACACTTTTAACAATTTTCCTACTAATGAAGCTGTATATAGCTTTTAAATGGCTAGATACGATACATATCTCTTGGGAGGGTTTTAAACAAGTAGCTATACAACACCTTTTAGCTCATAAAATAGTAATAGATAAAAGAAACAAAAACATGAAATCCCAAGACATTTGGGAACAAACCTTTAATATCATATTAGCATAATTCATCACACAGCAACTTAGAAATACACTATAATGGAACCAAAGAACACATACAAGTTCAGATATTAAATAATAACGTGGATATTATGAATGTATATACTGTCTATATAACTGTGGAATTAACAATGAAAGCATCTATGTACATAGTGTAAATAGATATGTTGTACGACCTATATTCTGTGGTATTTGACATCAATGTATAACATATGCATATGTGTGTATGTGTATGTATGTATATATGTGTGTGTGTATGTATATATATATATATATATATATATATATATATATATATATATATATATATATGTATGTGTATGTATGTATGTGTATATGTATGTATATATGCACACGGTCATGTTGTAAGATGGTTTTTATTTGTGACATTTATTAATGTAAAAATAAAAATTATTGAAAAAAAAAAAAACAACCATGGGTGAATTGTTCTAACTAAGGTATGCATTAGCTTGCAGAATATTTGGAGGATTTTTAAACAGATGTTCATGCAAGTGGCCACTGAAACTTAAGAAACAGCAATGTAGCTGTTGAAATATATCATTAAACTTCTGGAAAGAATTCTCAGCTATCAAAACTATTATCAATGGAAATAATACATTATTATCTGCTGACAAACTATCTGATATGAAGATGATCTATCTTGAAAATATTAAGCATATGCTGAATACACATGACTAACCCTATACAGAATTTAGTTATGCACACATTATAACAAGTGAGTGTCAGCAATTGGAGAGACCACAAAAGTTCCTCACAAGAAAAATTCAAGGTTTTCAGCATCTGTCTTATGAGGACCGTCTGAAATCACTGTCACTTTATTCTGTTTTATACAGACTGTCCAGAGTTGATGTCAGCGTTGCATATAAGGCAATCTTTGACCCTGTTTTAATGGAAATGCTGCATATCTGTAAGTCAAATGGTACACAGGTTACTCGCTCTAATGGCCTTAACCTAGTATGTGACATTAATAGAACCTGCTATTGGGACCGATTTGTCTCCCAGGGGTTACCACACCTTTGAAACAGATTCCTGCTTAACGTCAAGCAGAGGACCTCATTGGGCCTCTTCAAATGCAAGCTAGACAATTGGATAGGTAACTGTAAGTTCACCTCAGGGGTTCCACCTATGTCCCCCTTGGGCAGGGGTGATAGGTGCTAATCGTGGAAATAAGGGTAAAATTTGGCTAGGCTTATAAGGGCCCTAGGGTCATTAGCCTAGTAACATCCTAAGATCCTATGATCCTATGAACCCTCATCTATAACATAATCAGTTTCCATGCTAATGTTATTAACAGAAAAGGGCAATATTTTTTTAATAGCAAGTCAAGTATTGCCTAATTTGTCAAACTCATAGAAAATGCACTGTTTTTGAAACACTCTGTATGAATGTGGACCATTCCAGCACTTATGATTCAATGTATAACTCTCTAATGCTGACATATTTATTTGGCAAGTAGAGACTGGATGCTTTAAAAACAACCATGGGTGAATTGTTCTAACTAAGGTTTGCATTAACTTGCAGAATATTTGAGTATTGGGATGTAGCCAGTCTCTTTTATACGGTTGACTTTTGAATGTTTTAAATGTATTTTCATCTCCAATATCCCAGTCAGAGATTCATTATCACATTCTAATGGGACATTGTACGTGTCTCTTCATTTATGCTGTAACATAAGGAAAACAGCTCTCTTTAAACTGCAAGCATGACCTCTTGTTTAGTTTAAAACTGCAGCAATGGGAGCAAAGTGAGTATCAGTATTCCTTGGTATTGACCACTTGTTATGTTCAAATAAGTAGGACTATTCTGGATTAATATGTTTCCTCAGCATCCATAAAGCTTGAGGATTGGGAGGGCCTCTTCTTAGGAGCAGGATAGGAAGGAAAAGTTAGAAGACTAATAGGGTCTTTGCCTTTGAATTAAATGAAAAGTCCAATCCCTTTGATTCCTCAAAATATACAACAGGCATGGTTGCCTTGTAGGTCTGCCTGACTTTCTAATGCTATTAAGTTATTAAATGCTTAATTAATGTATTTATTACTTTCTTTACTGAGTAAATAAAAAATGTTATTTATTTTTATTTGATTTTTGATAACTAATTTAATTTACTGATCCCAAAGTACCAATTTCAGTTATTGTCTGGCTGCAGAACACAAAAAGCATAAAATATAAGTCTTACAAAAACAGAATAAAAAAAAAAACAGTCAAAGAATATAGACTAAATTATATGTGATATATAAAACTATGCAATAATCTATCCATCCACATCCTCTTTTCCAATTTTTGCACATGGGGTCAGGGTGTCAGTTTAATAGTGACAATCATCTAAAGCCAAGATTCACATTGCTAGTGGCTAGAGCTGTCATGGCTGTTCTTCCATACTACACACTCACATGCACACTCACACCTATGGTCAGTTTAGAGTGTCCAGTCCACCTACTGCATATTTTGGAATGTGGAGGAAAACGGATATGCAATACATTTATGCTAAATTGTATAATAAATTATATATGATATGGAGTCTAATATATGCCGTTGGAACTATAATTTAATCAGAAAAATATAGAGAATGCATTTATTTATTGCTTATTTATTTTTCAATTGTTGACCGGGTTTGTCTGACTGAGCTAAGTAGCACTTTTTCAGTGGAGGCCTGGGGAGAAAAGCTCCACATGTTCTACAGATTATAATTTACAAAAATAAGTAAACAATCAACAACTGGTTTACAGAAAATATTCAAAGCAACATATACATAAAAAACTAGGATTTACTACAGTAAAATAATCATTATGTCTGTCAGATTTAGAATCCTACATCATTCAGAAGATCTAACACTAGTTTTGTCACCAGCTGTAAAATCTTACATTATGCAGATAAGAATTATGTAATGTGCTTAGGATAGAGAAGTTAATGTGAGACAAAGTCTATAGAGTTAGATAACATTACACAGGTTGGGAGCAGATAGAGGTGTGCACTTAGGGTTTAGAAGCTGTTTCAGAGGGTGGGTACAGAGGCAGGTCCATTGGCTTAACAGGTATTCTTTAGTGGCTAGCTTGAATTGGCTAAGTTGCTTGAGTGACCTTACCTCTAGTGGGAGTTTGTTCCATGCCTTGGAAGGATTATAGCTATAGAGAATACATCCTTTTAATTTTAGGTTTGTGGATTTGTAGCAGATCTAGGTTAGAGATCCGGAGGGATCTAGCAGGTGAATAGTGGGAGATGACAGATGATAGGGTAGGACTGTAAGAAGGCTGATAAAGGATGGAGTGGATCATCTGGAGTTGAGGGAGAAGAAGCTGGTGAGGTAGTTCAAGCCAGTTAAGATGTTTGAATCAGAGACAGTGATGTGACTTGTAAGTTTCATGTGCTGCAAATTTGGCTATCTTGTTGTAGGTAGATTCAAGTCTGGCAAGGAGTGTGGAGTTGAGGCAAGTAAGAATTTGACAACCATAAAAATAGACTGGGCAGGAGGTAGCCATAATGGAGTTACTTTAGCTTTACTGGTGAGAAACCTTTTGTTGCAGTACAGGAGCCCTAGTTTCTGATGAGGTTTCTTAATAACATTGTTAATGTGTAGATCAAATTTAAGTTGGTCGTCAAAGATGACACCAAGGAGTTTAGTGCTAGTTTCCACATTGATGTGTGTGTTATTGAGGGACAGGATTGTGAAAGTGGATTTAATGTGGTTGTAATTTTTAGGAATAAAATGCAGTAGTTTAGTTTTTTTTTTTTTTTTTTGATTAAGGATAAGCTTGTTATCAAAGAGCCAGTGTTCTACTGAGTTAAAGAATGTCTGTGCTGTAGAGATGAGTTCAGAGGGAGAGTCAGCAATAGTGATGACAGTAGAGTCAGGATGGAACCCTGAGGAACAGCCATTTTAACTAGGAGAGGAGGGGAGAGTGCAGATTTCCACTTCACTCTTGAGATCTGTCAGTGAGGTAGCTGGAAAATCATGCAACAGTAGCAGGGGAGAAGTTAAGGTTGATTAGTTTGTGCAGAAGAGAGGGTGAGAAATGATGTCAAAAGCTTTAGAGGGATTTAAGAATAGGCAGGAGATAAGTTTGCTGTTATTTCTGGCAAGGGCTATAGTATTAAGGAATGATAGTATGGCAGTAGTGGTACTATGCTTTGGTCTAAAGCCATGTTGAATAGGTCTAAGCAGATTTTCAGAGAGTAAGTAGTGCATAACTTGTTTATATATAGAGATTTAAGAATAGGTAGGAGACAAGTTTGTTGTTACCGCTGGCAAGGGCTATAGTACTAAGGAATGATAGTATGACAGTAGTGATACTATGATTTGGTCTAAAGCCATGTTGAGTAGGTGTAAACAGATTTTCAGAGAGTAAGTAGTGCATAACCTGTTTATATATACATTTTTCTAGAACTTTAGAGGATGGCAATTGGTCTAAAATTAGTGATGTCTGAGGAGTTACCTCCTTTATGTATTGGTAGAGTGAAGAATTGTTTCCATTTGGAAGGGACTTTGGAGTCTGAAATAGAGCGATTGATTAAGATAGATACAGGGAGAGCAAGAGAGTCAGCAGCTAACTGAAGGAAAAGGGAAGGAATGTTGTTGGTAGAAGCTGAGCAAGGTTTGAGTTTAGAAAGTAGGGATTTGATGTAGCTAGTGGATACAGGTTTGAAGGAAAAAGAATTTGATGAGAGTATAGTGGGATTTGATAGAGAGTGGTTTGAAATATTATTAAAGGTAGATGAATTGGCACTGGAGTTAAATAGTTTGGATATAGAGTCAATGAAATATGTGTTGAAGGTAGAGGCAGTATCTTTGGGAATGTTATCAGGACAAGGATTGCTGTAGTATGTGGTTTAAGGACTTCCAAAATTTTGGGGGGTTAGATTTCAAGGCTGAGGCTGGATTATAGTAGATGTCTCTTTTATCTTTAGTAATACACTTTTTGGTCTGATTTCTACGTTCTTTGTATTTATCACGTCTGCAGGGAGCTTTGTTTTGGTCCATGTTTTTGATGCTCTGTCTCTATTTTTCATTAGGATGCGGGTGGAATTTGATAGCCATAGAGATATATTAGATTTCATATGGACTGTGCAAAGTGGTGCAAGTGAGTCAAGAATACTGAGAAAGGTGGAGTCGAAAGACAGAACAGCATCTTCAAGGGGCAGTTGGGTAAGGAAATTCCAGTTAACTTTAGAGACAGATTTAAAGGCATTAGGTGGAAGTTAGTAAGGTTGCAGCATGTGATAAATTTATGCTGCTTAGTAAAGTGAGGGATATATCTAAGTACTTTTATTGGGGAGTGATCACTTAGTATGCTGGGAAGGGTTTTAGGATTGTGATAGTTAGAGGGATGAGAGACTAGAATCCAGTCGATAAGGGTGCGGTGTCTATGAGAGTTGTTGGTATGGGTAGCATCAGTGATAAGTTGAGTAAAGCTGTACAAGTTGATGTGTAAGGAAGAATTTGTGGTACAGAGAGTTAACCAATTAATACTGACATCACCAAGAATAATGGTTTCATTAGGAATATGTTGAGAGACGCATGAGAGTATGTTTTCCAGCAGGGGTAAGTTATCCCCTGGGGGAATGTAGATTGCTACTATTATGATGGTGGTATGGGAGTTAAGTACAAGGTTGGCTGTCAGTATTTCAGCAGGGGAAAAAGATGGGATAGTTTTATTAGAAGTTGTCAGAGTAAGGTGGTTAGAGTAAACAATGGCAACTCCACCACCCTTTTTCTTTTAACTATCAAGGAGCAGTGTACTATAGCCAGGAGGGAGAAAGTCTTTGTTATGGTATTGGGGATTTAGCCAAGTTTCTGTTAGGGTGATGACATCAGGAGTGTGGCTTGAGATCCAAGCATGAAGTTCACTAACCTTGTTTAATATACTTCTAGTATTGAGTAAAAGGAGATTTGTTTGTTTGGGAGGGTAGAGGTGCATAGGTTAGTGGGGGTATAGTTATCAGTGGAGTTGTGTTGACTGGGACCTGGATTGGGATGAATATCTCCTGCAAGTAGAAGAACATGAGGGTAGCAGTGGCAGTTATTTTTTGTAAAAGTTAAATATAAAATATTTTGTTTTATTTTTAGGGAATGTGGTGTAGGTGGGGGGAATTTTTATTTTAGGAAGAGGAGTTTCAGTAGAAAAGATAGAAGTGAAAACAGCAAATGAATGATGAGATGAGGTATCACTAGTATGAGGTATTGTAGGAACTTAGAATAGGAGATATGGGATATTAAGTGAGGTGAGAGTGTGAAGGAGGAGTGATGGAGGTAGTACAAAAAAAAAGGGTAGTAGAGAAAGGCATGATGGGTAAGAGTAGTGAGTGCTAGAGTACTGAAATTGGTGATTGGGGAGTTAGTAGTAGGTATATTTTGTTGGTAGGTATGTGTGAGCGTGTTGCTTAGGTTATGTATGAGTAGGGGAGTAGGAGTAATGTGGGTACTGAAAGGCAAAGTAATAGTCTGCTAGTGTAGTGTGGGAATGGGGCAGGGGTTAGTTCTGGTTTGTGTGGAGAACAGGAAGGGGAAGCAAGGTGCAGACTGGGTGTTAACAATGGTTAGATATAAAGGAAATGATATGGGGGGGGTGGGTGGGAAGGGAGCAAAGTGAGCCCGAGCATAGCAAGAGCGAATGGAGTGGGGCTACACCAAAGATGTGAAAATAGATGCGAGAAAGCTCAAAAAACAATCAGTAGCTGTTTGTCTATTAGCAAATGTAAGATATATGTATCACAGACCAAAAGTAATATCTTTATTGCCTACAATGTGCTGTTTAGCCAATTCAGAAACCATGTGTGTTAACTTTAGTGTGTTTGGCTTAGCTGGGAGTCAGGAACAACTGCTAAAAGGGTATGTGACTGTAATAAGGAGTTTTGTAATTAAAGATTACAAGAAATGCTAGCTTGTGAATTGGGGGGGGGGGGCAGCTGCCGTCCCTGGCCTACAGTTAACAAAATACACTATACACTTAATACAGTGATAAGCCCAAAATATTGTCGAATTCAGGTGCACCTACAATGCTTTTTTAGTCCTTTTTCTTTCAGGATGATGGTTTCATTTTATTGTTTAGTGGCTAGGTTCATGAAGTTGCTAGAGCAGGTAAAAACTGCCATGGACCAGTAAAAGGGGAGCAGTTGAGGAACCTCTTCACAGCAGCTGTGGAAATCTAAAAATAAGAATGAAGGGTAAAACAGCTGCAGTTAGTAGGGTCACTGAAGAAGATGGAGGAAGGTACAGGAGAAACAGAATACCATAGCTGAGAAATGCAAGCATGAAATATGAAATAAATACATTGCTATCACGGTAGAGTGCAGTTCTAACATTTAGCAGATGTTTAAAGCATACCAATGAATAAATGCAGCGCAAATAGACCAGAGCAATGCTAGTATGCAATAAACCACCCACATACGCTATACTAACACTAGTATATGCATATGGTATATAGAATATAGCATGCAGGTCTAAGAAAACAGTACAGGAGTCACCAGCCACATATCATGGTTTATTTTCTATTTTATTTATTTTTTATTTATTTACTGGCTTATTAAGTATTTTACATTTTCCTGCTAACAAGAATACAAGCAACTTAATAAAGGTGGAAAGGCAGTTGGAGGTTGCATCTTGTTAAGCAACAACAGTGTAATCAAAACAGTGGAACAGAAATTTTATCATCTCTGAGGTCAGAACAAAATTCTTTGTTGTGCAATGGTGTCTTGAGGGCTGGTGGGAATGGTTGCAATAATATGGGTCCCAGTTACTGAAAAACTGTGATTATTATAATATTCTTTGATGAAATAAATCAACAATGTGGAAAAGCACTCAAAGTAGTACCAATAAATCATAAGGAGAGTGCTTCAACTTTGTTTGAAAAATGAAAAAAATGTTGAAAAGAAAGATCTACAAACATATCTATGATATGGCAGTTGGTAAGGAAATCAATGCTTTATTCAAACATTCAAAGTTATATATAAAACCTAAATTCTCCTTCTTTGTGTTGGAACAAATTAAAAATGATATTAGGGGAGGCCCATGGGAAGAGAGGATAGAATTCAGGGAACTATGGTGGCAAGTTACCCTTGAAGCCGGAAATTTCCCTGGGCTGAATGATTACGTCTCTATATTGCCACTATTGAAATTAAGATCTGCTAAACTTTGAATGGTTTAGTATGTAATAATATGTTTTGCCAGGAGATGGCAATGTTCCCTTGGTTTTATATAGTTATAATACCACACAAAAGTTAAAATTTTAATCTCATTTTTAACTGACATTTTTTTTTATAGTTGATGATTAATATTTGTATTTATGTATTTATTATTTTTTAAGATTTATTTATGAATGTTTTATTAGTTCATGAGAAGTGTAAATAATATGTGTAAATGGTTTTAAATGAAGTTTTAATAGCCTTTTAGCTTTAAGCCTAAATATCATTGGTCTTTTTAAATGTATTTTATTCAAATTAATTGGCCCATTACTAATTAACTTTAATATAAATGAGTAACTGATCCTACACTGGTCATCTGATGAAGTCTTTTTCATTGAGACGAAAATGCAAATTTAATGTGTGAAGGCGTTTATGTTTTTATCGGCTGTTCTGTGTGGATTTAATAAAAGAATTGGTATACCTCATTTGGTTTCAGCTTTGGCTCTAGCACTCTCTTTATGATTCTTTGATAAAAGTCATCCGGGATTTGGGATCACCATTAGAGCTGGAGCATAGATTCAACTGAGACAGTCATGAAGAGAATCTAGAAAAGAAACCACTGGACAATTAAGTATTTATAAAGGACAAATCTTGAAGGCAGTCTATTAATTGCAATAAAGGGAGCTAGTGAACTTTTAACAAAGACTAAGCAATGATGTTGTGACCTGGAGGATAGGGTGACAGACCAGCAAACTCTATTATTGTTTGCCTATATGGATATAAAGTTTGTTCTTGAGGATACAACTTTGAGGGAAGGCCATATTAAAACTTAAAGCAAAGAATATAATTGTAGAAAACTTAGCCAACACAATAAATAGAGGTCCAAACCCACAAATGGAGACAAAAATTTTAATAACCAACAAGGATTAGCGCTTTTGTCTTGTAGCAAGACTTCATCAGAAATGTTTGTCTCCATTTGTAGGTTTGGACCTCTATTTATCATGTTTATCATATTAAAACTTAGACAACAGGATTCCTTTCTTAGTTGCTGAACACCATTCTGTGGCTATGGAATTAGGGAATTTTCAGGCTGAGAAAAGAAAGTTGTTAATATTAGCTTTTGTTTGCTCAACTTGATATTTTAATGATAACTCTACTTCATTGCAAGGAATATTCTTCATTTTCCATCCTAAAAATTCAATTTTCTAAAATGCTTAACATTAAATGGGTTTGTCACACATCCAGTATTAAGAATTTATTAAAAATATCCATGCAGAATCACCTTAATTCATCTAAATTTTTTAAGTATGAAGAAAGAGATGTTAACAATATCAGCTTGCTAGAAGAAGTCGGTAAATATTCCACATTTTGCCCATTTTCCCACATTTAGAGATTTTCACATTTTGGAGATGGAAGGTTGGACGACTTGCTAAGGGGGATGAATTCAGTTTTTGTTTGGTTGCAAACAACATCGTTTTAGTATTTTGGGAGTAAAGTACAAGGTTGTTTTTTTTTTCTGGATTTGTGCAGAGACAAGTGACAGGTCAGATTTACGATGTTTTTTAATGGTGGATGGGAGGGGGAACATTTACATGACAACAACACCAGTGTATAGGATAATCTGTAGCTTTAGAAGGCATGAAAGACGCAAAGTATAAGGGGGAGATAGAATATATCCTGGAGGGGGAGTAGTTGACGTTCATGTGATACAGGACATGCTCTGTCACAATATGCCAAAGACAGGTGTTCTAAGTGAAAGTCTCCCAGAATGTCTGAGCTCCTCAGTTTGTATTTATTAAAAAAAGTTTACTCCTCATTGTGGAAACTGATAATTTTGAAATCAGGTATTAGCATAGCTCTTACGTTTAAGTGCGATCCATTTTTGTTCTTCTTCAGGCCATCCATTCAGCTAGGAATGAACAGAATGCTGAATGACGAAGCCCTTGCTTGCTTTTTTTTTTTTTTGCTTTAGCATTAGTTTTGTGGCATACGTAAGTCAGTGCTGGAAAATGTAACAGTTTTAAACTGAAACAGAAAGAAGCTAGTATCCACATGAGACATTAAGAAAATGCTGTTAAACTGTAGTGGAGTGGACAAAACTTCATATCATTATGGAGACGGGAATCCCTGGCGAAGCACCATTTTGGGAAGATGGAGAAGTTTCATTTGTGAATGGGAACCAAAGTGTAGATGGTTTCAAGATGCCAAATATAACCAGTTAAGATTCAATGCAGTACAATGAGGAAGAATGTCAGAGCTGCATTCAGCTGACCAAAGGGATGCCTCTAGGACAAGGCCTCTAAAAAGGACATCCTTCATTGGGGTGCAACCTTAATTTGAGAAGCAGTAACAAATGAGGTTTGGCTGCAAACCAATTTGTCCAGGAACATCTTCAGAAGGGGGTTAGAAAAATATATTAAGGGATTTAAGAGGCTAAGGAAGATGAAAGGGTTAAATTGAAGGAGGGATGATTGGAAGGAAACGAGGTAGGGATAGGGAGGGGCTTAAGGGGTTTAGGCAAGTGTAGCTGGGTAAGGAATCACATTTTGGCGTAGACTTGCTATATGGAAGTTTACGTCCAGGATGACCTGTGAGTACAGCGGTGGACAGGTAGGCCTTGGGTTAATGGTAGAACAGGGAGATAAGGTGTGTAATTTTTTTTTTTTTTTTTTTTGGGGGGGGGGTTGGTTTATGGTGGGCTGGGGCTGTGAAGAATGGGCAGAGGAGTGGAATATCACTGGTTTCCTCCTGGTTTATTTAGGCAGTTTAGTTCCTACACTAGCGGTGTTGTTCAGATGGCTCCTCTCACTCTGTGATCATGGGTGGTAGTGATTTAGGTTACCTGCCCACATGAGGTGGAGCACTGGCTGTAGTTATAGAGATTATGAGGTGTTTTCTTCAGTGAAACCGCAAACGATTTTTGCGAGCTTTGATCCAGTTGGTGATGGCTGTTGCCTCACATGAACAGTGGGAGTGATGGTCGAAGGAATGTGGTGTCATATCTTTTAATTGTACAGATATCTGCAGAAGGTCCAGGCTTTAACTCATACTTAGCCTGACAGAATCAATTAGATTAGTTGACTACCCAGGGGCAGCCATACGGCATACATACTACTGCTGAAAGAAAATACTGCATTTAATGTAAAATATTTATGAAGTCAGTCATCAGTGATCATGGATGTGTATTACAGTACATAGTTGTTTTTTTTTTTTTTTATTTATCTAACGTTAGTAATCACTTGCTATATTACCAGTAGCACCATACTTGCAGAATGTCCCATTTGTGTGCAGGCTGACAATAAGGCAATCTTGTTTAATTAATCACTCATACTTGGTCAATTTTTATAAAGTTTGTGGTTTTCTGAGGACAGAATTTGATAAAGGACAGACATTGGTGTTTCTGACTTCAAATAGTGTGGGGTATTCACCATTGGGGGGTGCCTTCCTGTTACTCTAGCACCTTTCTAAGCTTGTAAGCAATATTTAAATAGGTCCCGATGTTTTGTTTTGCCCTCTTGCTTTGTAAGACCTTATCTGGTTTCTTGCACTAAAGGGGTCGTGAAGTATGATGGGTGGTGCACAGTGAAGACATCTCAGTTCTGATGGGTCAGTCCGTGGGAGTGCTCTGTACCTTCTCATTGTGGAGGTGAGAGAAAATAAAAACAATAAATAAATAAAATGGTTGTGGATGGATGTTTGTGTCTGACTGGATGCGGGCTCGTGGGAAGGTTGCCTCGGCATAGAGGGACATTTGTGGTCTCGTGGCCTCTTATAAAGGGACTGTACCAACCAGACTCTCAGTTGACAACCTATGTTTTTTGTGGGCTTTCAGCTTACTAGTGCATACTGCACAGGTGCATGTTACCTGACCGTTATTGGGACGGCAGGGTTAACAAAGAACAAATTTAGATTTTGTGGAGTGCTCAAGCCATCTGTAACTTACTGATGACCAAAATAACCAAATGCAAATGTAGCAAGTGCAATATAGGACTCATCATCAGTTTGCAGCTCTCATATCATGGTACGTTTCTCTAAACAGTCTCTAGCTATTATGGTATCACAAAAGTATACATTTTTCAAAAGTATAAATTTACAGAACAGCAAAATTAATGTTTTAATGGACAGTTTTCTGCAATTGCAGAAATATAAATTGGAAAAAGAATGCATGTAGGTTAGGCTGTTAAGAGAAAATAGTCCTTAGCTGCAGAGTTTATGAATGTTAGAAATGTCCTTTATACCTCACACTGTAGCAGAGACATCTGTAGAAGAAGGAGACCCAGACAGTTCCAATGCTAGTAGGAGCAATGGGTCTCAGAAAAATAATTTCAATCATATTTGTCTATATTACTGATGCATGTGACTCCATACAGTTTATAGAATGAATCATTACTGAGCACACTGCGGGTGCTGCGAAGATCACTTTTGGCTAACATCAAAGACTGAAACAATACTAAATCATAAACTTTAGTCATACTTTGACTTAGGAATGGTTTCCATTCCTGCCATGGTACTAGAAACCAGAAAGTCTTTGAGAAATTAAGAAGAAAGAACCTCTTTTGGCTGAAGTGTATTAATGTTTGGGAAATATTTCATTTTGGTGATTCTGCATACCCAGACATTTTACTGAAAGGGTTGCTTTTGTTAATGTCTCATTTGGTACTTGTGTATACCTGGACATTTTATTGAAGGGGGCGCTTGGGGAAATGTTTCATATTGGTGCTTGTGCATACCTATTCCTGAGAGAAATAGAAAGCATACAGTAAACGATGTTTGATCTTTTTTTTTTTTTTTCAGTTAAGGGTAGTCTCTGAGCTGGCAGCATATATATGGAAGGTGATATGAGTAGGAGCTGGCATCATTAGCTTGAGTACATGCTGTGTGAGGATGTACTAGAGGACTTGTGAGTTATATAAAGGGGGAGGGAGATTTGGGAGGATTAAGTGGGGAGAAGGGGGGATAAAAAAAATCATAGTTCACTCCTTGTCTTGCTAAACTGGTCTTTCACACCCCTTTTTGTGACTCACCCTAGTGACACTGCCATGTGTAATAGGCTTGGGGGGGGATGCTATAGCTCAACCTTAAACTACATTGCAGGCATGCTTTCACTTGGGTGTTCCTGACTAGGGCTCAAACGGTTCTGGCTTAGCTAGTATGTCAGAAGTACTGAATGGTGGAAAGGTGAAGATGGGTGAGGGGGAGAGGAAGAAATAAAGAAGAAAAAAAAGCAACATTACACTATCAATGCCTCACCCATGGAATCAGGCACAGACATAGTACAGCATTTGCAGCAGCACTCTTATACAGTGATGGTGTTTAGGATTCTGTGAGTAAGGCGTTGATAGGTATAGGCATATAAGTTTATGTTAATGCAACTGTTTTGATTCCCTATAAGTTTGAATAGCAATAGTTAAAATGAGTGGGAAAAGAATAAGAAATGGAGACAGGGAAGGGAAAAGATTTAAAAAACAAAAACAAAACAAAAAAACAGTTTTGGGTCATTGCCCCACTCTTATTTATGGGTTTGTCCTGATGTTTGCTGTAAGAGATATAGTTCACACTCACTTCTGCTGTTACTCTTACTAGCTCCATTTAGTGGGATAAATGCATATAAACTATTTTATGATATTATTTTATATAGATACAAGTTTCACATTTTCTAAATATCTCAACAACCAAGTAACACAGATGGAACTTGTAGCCTCATATGAAAGCTCTCACCCAGATGATTAAGTGTTGCTGACAGAATGTGTGTAATTTGAGTGGTTGCTGAGATTTTAAGTTTACTAAATATTATATATGTAATAGTTATTGTGTTTACTGTGACTCTTAAAATTCAGTTTAAGACTGAGAACCTAAAGAATACTACCACTATAAAATAGCTGGGGCTGAAGAGGCTTATACTTCTTTCACGGGCTGTTTAAGGGAATAATATGATTCAGTACTGCTCACTATCGAGATCAGTAAATTGACACAAGGTGTGAAAGATTTTAAATATGGAATGTCGACTAACATGAACTTTTGTGGCACAAATAAGGATTGTTCCTCGACATAAAGGGGTATGGGTAGGCTATAGAGCTGCTCAATTTGTACAGGTGATGCTATAGGAAGGTTCAGAGGTGGTGCATCCATAGGTTTATAGGTTCATACGTAGGTACTAAGCTATCGGCCCAAGGGCCTATGCAAGCCTAGTCAGCGAGGTTCCAGAAGTATGATGCAGATGGTGGAGGATACTGAGGTCTGGATGGGAGGTGGATTACAGTTTTCAGGGGCAAAATAATTAATTTAGTCCAGGTTGGCAAAACATTAGTTGAGGGACAATTAAAATGATAATTTCATAACCTAAAAGTATTTCTTGTATTAAACACAAGAACCCACGTCAGAACACTAAATGTGCTGCTCATCATTAGTAGGTAATAAGTTCATTGGTAAATACACTGTTGCTACTTGAGCGGATTCTTTTGCCTAGTTGGCAGCATATTTAATGTAGACCAAATGTTAAGATGGTGGTCTACTAACATACTTAGAACCACGGCAGTACAATTGTCCAAAAGTACACTTATTGAGATTTATACTACACCATTAAGTTGGATTTCTTAGTATATTTCGGACTTGGGTAAATTGCTTTCAACAGGAAGGAAGGAAATAGTGCTTCAGTGGGAGGTCTGTAAGTAAGAAGTTTTTGATATGTGTGTACTGAATTTACATTTTTTTTTTACAGGTAGGAAGCGCAGAATGGCAGCAGTCAGTGGCCTGAAGGAAGCAGATGTTAAAGGTGAGAAGAGTAGCATGGGCACTGGTCAGTGAATTGAAGGAAGCAGGCTTGAAAGGTGATGGAGGTTCTTATGGTAGAAGCTCCAGTCACTAGAGTAGTGCGCAATGACGTCCTAGACAGTGGAGTAGAGTGTGTAGTACTCAGTGGTCTAATGGAATGGAATTGAAGGTAATGGTTCTGCTGGGGTGGGTTATTATATTTTGCTTATATTGCATAATGGGACATTTGGAAGGAAATTTCAATTTTTGTTATTACATATTGCGTAGGAAATGGGTTACAGCAAGGCAGGTCGATGGTAAGTGCCCTTATATGGTTTCACATGGCTTTGGGCAATGTTTTGGAGTTGATTTGGATTTGTAAGACTCTGGGACTCATTAGGATATTCATGGCAGTTAGGGTAGAGGAGAGTTAATTAAGGTACAGAAGTTATGCCATGCCCACAGCTTTAATAACCCAATGCACAGGGGGAAAACAATGTCCATGGTCCCCAAAGGAACATGAGACAGCAGACAATATGGCAGGCATCAGCAGCAGGCTGGCAAGAAGGCATGTCAGTGGCAGTAAAAATGCAGTGCACAATGGGCAGTCTCTTTATAATTGGAGTGTGTGGACCACTACCCGCTTCACAGTGTCTAGGGAACATTACCTAAGATGCATACTGGAGCATAAATGTAACTACAGTAGCCTGCAGGATTTCCTCCATGCTTTAACACACTTCTACATGTTGTAGTTATATAAGTATGTACTGTATACTGAGCACAACACTCATTAGTTCTTCTGCCGCCATGTATTTGACTATTAAAGCTGTGAGCATGGCAGTGTGTGCTTCTCTTTGCCCACAGGGAATTTGCAAACAGCCATATTTCTCTGCAGCTGAATGTCATTTCAGCCATGTGTCCCGAGTCAAATGTAGCACAGGGAAATGTCTAGCTGCCTAGGCACCTGAACCCCACTGATTGACTACATTACAGTGACCATGAAGTAGTGGCAGACCACTATGCAATCAAGCCATGATAAAGGTCAAATTATTATTCCAGGGATAAAAATTAAATGGGAGATATTCTAGGGTGACTCTTTGTCACCAGTGCTATTCTGCTTGCCCTTAACCCATTAAGCTGCATACTTAACAGCTTAGGCCATGGTTATAATTTGACTCCTAGAAAACAACAAAGTATAAAGACTTCTAATCTTCTCTGTGTTAAATATTTTAAAACTGTATCGCTCATCAGATGAGGAACTGAAAGCACAACTGCAAGTTGTCAAAACTTTTTTCAGAAAGATATATGAATGTCATTTGGTCTTGATAGATGTGCAAAAGCAACCTTTAAAGCAGGAAAACTGCAGCACCAGGAAAACATCAGTTTGGGACAAGAATGTGATATGAAAGAACTTGAGCAAGAAGGAGTGTATAAATATTTGGAAACTGATGAAGGATTAACAATAAAACAGGAACAAATGCAAATAAAACTTAGTAAGGAATACTTCAGAAGACTTAAATTAATACTGAAAACAGCTCTGACATCTAGGAACAAAACACTGCTGGCACACGACAAACTATTGAAATGCAACACAGAAACGGCAAGCAGAATAGAGTCTGAACTTTGTTTTAATAAGTATTGTCACAATGAAGCACTTTTCGTTTGCTTACAAAGCAAACTTCTTCACATTACAAGTACACCATGCAAAAAGCATTTAAATAGTAACAGGTGATACTTTTTACCTATCACAGCGAACCTTTCCAAAATGCATTACTTAAGAAACACTCTCCCATTAAAAACTACTACTAGTTACTGCAAATGAAACAAAAAGCAGTAGTTACCTTACTAACAATATTAAAAACTTTCAAATAATTCTAAAATTAATCTACTATAACCTGTTTAACTAAAAACTTTATCATTTTAAATCTTATATATATATATATATATATATATATATATATATATATATATATATACACACACACACACACACACACACACACACACACACACACACACACACACACCAAGTTATAGAACTAAGAACCTCAACTAAATATTAGCGGTACTCACTACAAACGAACATACTATCTATAACACTATTATACTGAACACTACAAAATATATGCGTATATATTTTAAAGGACATTTTCTTCTTTGTAAACTTTTCAATTTCAAAATACAGCTGATGGAACAAGCTTCATTTAGTCCAGGAAAATTGTATGCATTCAATTTAATTTGCCACAACAATTCCAATTCCTCTAGACTTAAAGGTAACGGTCCTCCCCTAATATCTAAAGCTAGTAGATTAATTTTTAAAATGACTTGAAAGTTTTTAATATCGCTAGTTTGGTAATGAGTATAAGGAGAGGAGGCGCATGGCAAAGAGAGAGGTGGCGAGGGCTAAGGATAAGGCATATGGAGAGTTGTATGAGAGACTGGACACTAAAGAGGGAGAAAAGGACCTGTGCCGACTGGCTAGACAGAGGGACAGAGCTGGGAAAGATGTGCAGCAGGTAAGGGTGATAAAGGACAGTGAGGGAAACGTACTCACAAGCGAGGAGAGTGTGTTGAGCAGATGGAAAGAGTACTTTGAGGGGCTGATGAATGAAGAGAATGAGAGAGAGAGAAGGTTGGATGATGTGGAGATAGTGAATCAGGAAGTGAAGCAGATTAGCAAGGAGGAAGTAAGGACATCTATGAAGAGGATGAAGAATGGAAAGGCTGTTGGACCAGGTGACATACCAGTGGAAGCTTGGAGGTGCTTAGGAGAAATGGCAGTGGAATTTTTAACCAGATTGTTTAATGAAATTTTGGAAAGTCAGAGGATGCCTAAGGAGTGGAGAAAAAGTGTTTTGGTACCTATCTTTAAGAATAAGGGTGATGTGCAGAGCTGCAGTAACTACAGAGGGATAAAACTGATCAGTCACAGCTTGAAGTTATGGGAAAGAGTAGTGGAATCTAGGTTAAGAAGGGAGATGATGATTAATGATCAGCAGTATGGTTTCATGCCAGGAAAGAGCACTACAGATGCAATATTTGCTCTGAGAGTGTTGTTGGAGAAATACAGAAAAGGTCAGAAGGAGTTGCATTGTGTCTTTGTGGACTTAGAGAAAGCATATGACAGGGTGCCTATTGTATGAGGAAGTCGGGAATGGCAGAGAAGTATGTAAGAGTGTACTGGATAAGTACAAGGGTAGTGTGACATTGGTGAGGACTGTGGTGGGAGTGACAGATACACTTAAGGTGGAGGTGGGATTACATCTAGGATCAGCCCTGAGCCCTTTCTTATTTGCAGTGGTGATGGACAGGTTGACAGATGAGATTAAACAGGAGGCCCCGTGGACTATGATGTTTGCAGATGACATTGTGATATGTAGTGAGAGTAGGGACCAGGTTGAGGAGACCCTGGAGAGGTGGAGATATGATTTAGAGAGGAGAGGAATGAAGGTCAGCAGGGCTAAAACAGAATATATGTGTGTAAATGAGAGGGAGGGTAGAGGAATGGAGAGGATGCAGGGAGTAGAGTTGGTAAATATGGATGAGTTTAAGTACTTGGGATCAACAGTTCAGAGCAATGATGAGTGTGGAAGAGAGGTGAAGAAGAGAGTACAGGCAGGGTGGAATAGGTGGAGAAGAGTGTCAGGAGTGATTTGTGACAGACGGGTACCAATAAGAGTGAAAGGGAAGGTATACAAGAGGGTAGTGAGACCAGCTATATTATGTGGGTTGGAGACGGTAGCATTGTCGAAAAGGCAGGAGTCAGAGCTGGATGTGGCAGAGTTAAAGATGTTAAGATTTGCACTGGGTGTGACAAGGATGGACAGGATTAGGAATCAGTATATTAGAGGGTCAGCTCAGGTTGGACAGTTTGGAGACAAAGTGAGAGAGGCGAGATTACATTGGTTTGGACATGTGTTGAGGAGGGATGCTGGGTATATTGGGAAAAGGATGCTAAGGATGGAGCTGCCAGGTAAGAGGAAAAGAGGAAGGCCTAAGATGAGGTTTATGGATGTGGTGAGAGAGGACATGCAGGCGATTGGTGTGAAAGAGCAAGATGCAGAGGACCGGAAGAAATGGAAACAGATGATCCGCTGTGGCGACCCCTAATGGGAACAGCCGAAAGAAGAAGATGATGATGATTATGGTAACTACTGCTTTTTGTTTCAGGCTCCTTGAAATTGATTATATGTATAGATCTGCAATCATGGGACTCCACACATATCTGCTGACCTCACAAGACCCAAATGTAGTGAAAGTTAATCTAGCAGAAGCATGGCAAGCAGGATTGGAAATCGAACCACAAGTGGATAAAAACCAGGCAGCAACTGAATGTGCCAAAATGACAAAAGAAAGACTATAAGGTGAAGGACCAGATGAGAAGGCAAAAAAATGTGGAAAATGCATAAATATAGTTGCAAGTACAGAAAACTTATGGAAGAACCTCATGTTGATCAGGAATAAAAGCAGGAATGGTTAAGGAAAGAACAATTCAAACCAAGAGATGAAAGGTTAATATTCGAGGCCCAAGATAGTGGGCTGTGTACAAGTTGGTTTACAAAGTTCATTGAACATGTGGGAGAAACAGACAAATATAGGTTTTGTAAAACCAAATCAGGAATAGTTTTACACCTCATTGCTGGTTGCGACAAACTAATGGCAGAAGGACTGTTTACTGAAAGGCATAATAATGTGGCAAAATTGATGCACTGGGGATTGTGCAAACATTATGGTATTGAAGTGGCTGAAAAACACTGGAAACATGAACCACAAAGCATCATAGAAAATGAAGAAGTCTACATCACATGGGATCATCCATTACCAACAGTTCAAAAGATAGAGGCTCGAAAACCAGAAATAGTGGTCCAAAAAAAGAAGAAAAAAGTAGCATTGATCATTGAAATTGTCACACCCAGTGACTACAGTGTCTTGCATACAGACAGACACAAAGTCATAAAATATCAGGATTTGCAGGCAGAAATGAGAGCAATGTGGAAGAAAGACACACAGACAGTTCCAATAGTAGTAGGCGCAATGAGTTTTATAAAAAAATAATCTACAATCATATTTAGATATGCTAACAATACATGTAACACCATACTGATTGCAGGAGTCATTACTATGCACATTGCAGGTGCTGAGAAGAGCACTTTTGGTGACATCAAAGATTGAAACAATACTAATTTCATGAACTTTAATTGTACTTTGACTAGGGAATGGGGTCCATTCCCATCATAGTATTAGAAACCCAAAAGATTTGGAAAAATTAAAAAGGGGATTTGAAGTGGATTCTGTGAAAAAAAAAATTCAAGATCACTTTATATTGACAGGCTCATTGAGATGCAATAACCATAACCACTTAATGATTCTGCTGCATTAAAATAGTCAGTGTACAAGGATATAATGAAATAACTGATATAAAGTGGCAATCATTATTTAATTTAGTTATTTTATTGTTGACTGAGTTAGTCCAGCTAGATCAATAACATCTTTTCAGGGGACACTCAAGGTGGCATTTATACTGACTTGGGGAAATTTGGCCAGGACACTGGAGAACTTCCCCTGCTTGTTACAAATAGAAATTTGTTTTGTAGCATTACTTCTGTTTTACACTCTGAGTGTCAAGGTGGCTTGGAGAAAACAGGAGGAGAAATAAGCAAAAGCAGTGATGGTATGTTTTTGGCATAGCGATAAAGCCATGAAAGTAGTTGCTAAAGAAAAAGAGATTTTTGGCATAAAGGAAGATTGTTCAGGAAGAGATGAGAAAAGTGGAAATGTGAAGACAGGTGAGCCATTGTGGGAAAGTGAGCATGTATACAAAGAAGTTGAGAAAGTGTACAAGCTTTCTCAGACTAAGAATAATACAGAGGAAAAATCATTGAAAGCAGAGAAAGATTCTGAGGACTTATTCCTGCAAAATCTTTTCAGAGATGAAGAGTCAACACAGGAATGTGTTGTTACAACCCTCCAATTGGGACAGTTGCGGGATGATTTGCTCATGGAATTAATGAATGCTAGTGAACCTGAAAGTGGTAATGATGTTTTGTAGGGAGACTTAATGGAGGAGATATAAAGAGATGATATTCAACAGGTCAAGAACAAAAAGTCGTACACAGAGATGGTAAAGGTCAGAGTAGAGAAAGAGGGAAAAGGAAAGAAAAAAACAAATATGGGGAAAAAGCTTTTTAAGGTACAAATCAAAAAGAGAAGAAGGTGAGCTGGACAGATACAAGGTATGGGATGAAATAACAGTGCCTTTAGAAGTAACAGCATATGATGTAAGGGCATTTATTCATATAAATAAAGGACATTTTGTGGCATTATTTTGAAACTGGTCAAGTAATGTTAAATGTTTTGGGAGAGTACAAGAAAAACAAAGACTGTGTTCCTTGGAACTCTTATATTTAAAGCATTTCACAGAGAGACTAATAAGAAAATTAACATTCAATTCAGGACTGAGGTTGATAAGGAGACCTTAAAAAGGCATTTATTAAGTTTATGTAAAGAGGTGATAAATATTGTAACAGTTTATGATAATGGAGGTTTGTGGATGGGTGCATGGGGTTGCAATGTTGTTTTAAAAATTGAAAATTATAATATTGTACACATTTCAGGTATGATAAAGGTGGAAGGGGATAGAAGTTTGGTAAAATATTGGGGCCAGCCAAAGATGTGTTTTTGTAGGAATGTCAATCATTAATTGTGAAAAAAGATAATGCCTGGGATTCATGAAGCTTGGCGCAAGGCCGGCATTAGGCTTGCACCGACCGTGTGGCGTGTAGATGGTGCTGTAGCGCCAAATGTATATTAATGAAGACGTGCTGCCGCCACAGCCACGTGCATAGGAAACAAGCACGAGTCCATAGGGTGTGTCAAAGTGCCACATGGAGGCGTGGAAATATCGGCTGTCGACGTGCAACCTAAAATGCTTGAATATAACAATTTGCCTGCAATAGTAATCACACCTGTCAGTGTCTGTAGATACTGAAACGTATGCAAAGCATGCAAGACAGTTCTTGCGAACACAAAATCAAGAAGCAAACACAAACACAAATGCATGGTAGGGAATATTGAGTCTCCATCCCTCGAACAAATGATATTGAAAACCGTGTGCCCGTATTCTAACACAGTGTAGATAGTTACACCAAGTGGAAGTGAAACGCATCATGTTAGCTACGTCTATCCCAATGGTCAGGGTTACCAGCTGTCCCACATTGTGAGGAATAGTACACAGCTGGGCAGTTGTGTCCATACCAAAACCATTATAAATGTAAATATCCAGCGACTGTATGATAGAATTATATCCCACAACGCACGTAATAGTCACATACAATAGGTATGTCCGTATTTAACATATCATATGTGACAAGAAATAGAATAAGCAAAAAAACAAAACAGAAGGAGCATATAAACTGCTATGATAATAAGCTAACATGTAGGCAGAAAACAAAAGTACTATCAGTAGTACTGACCGTGGGTATGTGTTGTCCTGTAAAATCTGATTTGTGTCCGGAATATATCCCATCCTGGACATATGAAAAGGTGGCAACCCATACCAATGTTCAGAGCAGTCGGCCAAAATTCGCCCATATGCGGTCCAAGCCGTTCTTGTCAGGATGTGTCACAGTTGAACGGGTATTACCCGGGTGTACCACCCATGTCATGAAAGTTAAGTATGGGCGTGTACCTATGTGCATGATGTACAGCATGTGGAAGGTGAAACATGCCAGGGTAGTCTACACAACCATACAGGTACCTGACATATGTAGTGTATGCAATGTGTTCCCCTGACCATGCCATGGGCCGTCAACCAAAGAAGTGATGGATGGAGTGTCAGGAATATTTGTGTGGTGGGGATGGGTAATGGTATAATCCACAAAGGCGAGACTGTGTTGGATGCAGAATAGGTGAACTGGAGGTGTATGAGGGAGCAGCGGGTGAATCAGAAAGAAACACAAAGAACAAGTATACACATCTGCAATACAACCTGACAGGCCATACTGTAGAACACAATCACACAAACATATGAATATTAAAATGTGCGATACACATGTACAGAAACATCACTGGCACATACCCACAGAATGGTCTGGATGGAACTGGCCCATCCAAATGCAACACACCTGGATGCAAAGTTGAATACCCATCATCCCCTCCACAGCACACAACCCGCCCCCATACCTGAACATCCACCAAATCTAGCCATACTCGGCCTACTAGCTTGGCGCAGCCATATCTACACATAGTGACCACTACTCATATGTAGTAGGCAGTGTCAGGATTGCAAACTATGTATCTCTTGCATGTAAAACCCTAACACATTTTCGTAAATCCAAAAGAATGGACGGTATTGGTCTTGTTAAATTTTTGGATATCCCTCATGGGATAATTAACCTGTGTAAACATTAGACTTGATATCACGACACAATGTCCAGTCCTGTAGACATCTGGACACAAGTTGAATGTGCAGTAGTGGTGCACGAGACTGTTCAGCCCTAGACAGTCATGCATAACCTAGTACCCAGGATCAAACACCTGCCCGTGACGCACATCTCCCCACATGAATAATCGAGAGAATATATTGTACACATTCGCATAGTGGCACTTGGAAATAGGGTGATTAAGGCACTGACATAAACAGGGTACCTCCTGACCCACTGTGTGAGGGACAGTCACTGTTTGGGTAGGTGTGTCCTGACCAAGAATGATACAATGGCAAATGTCCTGTGATTGTAGGAAATAACTATGTACCACACTTCATGTAACAGTTGCTTAAAGCAGTCATGTCTGGATATAAAATATGTAATTCGTACAAGAAACAGAATAAGCAAATAAAGTGCTAAAGGAATAGTCTCTCAGCTAGGAAAATATTGAATGTTCTAAACCCTGCACTGACTGTGGGTATGTGTTGGCCTAAACAATCTGGTGTCTCCAGAATATATCCCATCCTGTACATATGAACATGTGGCAACCCTACCAATGGTCAGAGCATTCGCACAATAACTGACCAGCCTCTTAATTACTCACAAAGCCAGTGACCTTTGGAGGAAAGGTGTTGAATGAGAATGACTAATGACAAGAATTAAGAGTAATAGATGCTTTTAACTGCAGAAAATAAGTAGTAATACATATGTCTCCGAATCTGTCAACACGTTCCAAGTTAATAGTACTAATATTGTAGAAGTGTCCGTGATTGTCCCTGATTTGTCATTGCCTTGTCCCTGTCACTGTTGAAATTAGTCCCCGAGTATCACAGAGGTCTGTACACATGTACACCAACCAACTGTCACATTTGTTGACAGGACTATTGCATACCTGTAGTGAATTCATAAGTGATGTCCAGAATAATATTCATTGTATATATGAATGAATGAAATAGTCAAATGTGAAGGGAAACACCAGTGGAAACCCCCCCACCCTGTATCATGTAGTAGAACCACCCCCCACCCTATATTATGTAGTGTCGCCCTAATAATGTGGTAAGAGGTGCCCAAACCCCTGCATCTGTAAACACAGGTAGAATGTTAAAATCAGGACAAACTCTGTCCATGTGCTACGTCTGACATTTGAACAGGTACAGGGCAGTTCCAGTCACCAGTCGGACAAGCCTAAACCCGGACCAGCACATGAACACCCTGATAGTCAAACACCTGTATGTGCCAGGACTATAAGCGTTGGAGTTCTGAATATCCTTGGAATGAGTAAACATGCAGCATGGGTCCAGAGCAGTAGGGAATAGGGAATGTCGCAAGTGTAGTACTGTGGTTTTCCCAGCAGGAGAATGGATGCTTGCTGTGTACGTGAAGCAGTGA
>NC_056744.1:287999310-288141810 GCF_019279795.1 Protopterus annectens
CAAATTCCCTTGTATGCTCACATCCATACCATAGCAATGGGTAAATACACATTCTAATATAACTGCCAATTGTTAGGTCGATTGACTTACCTTGGGGGTGTTCCAGACCTGAGGACGGTGCTGGAGGGCTGCCTATGTCGGATGCACACAGTGCACTTCCTATACATGGCTGAGCAAAGGTAGTGTCATGTTCGGCATCCATTGTACTGTGTGCGAGTCAGAGAGGGTGAAATCCCTGGGCACCTACTGTGTCAGTGCATATGCCTTGTGTTGCCTCTTTGCCAAGGGCAGGTCATACTGTGCACGGCCCTTTTGCCTACTGGGCCCAGCTCAGGTAGTTCCTCCTCCAAGTCACACTGTGCCTGTACAGGCCTTGGCATTGGTGGTGGGCCGTGTTGCCCTGCCCCATGCTGTTCCTGCTGCAACTGTTACTACAGAATCAGATTGTGTAGCATAGCAAATACCATAACAATTTGTGTGCATGTAGCTAGTGAATACTGCAGGGCTCCACCGGATATGTCCAGACACCAGAACCATGACCTGAGCATCCCAAACACATGCTCAATTATATGTCTTGCCTGTGCATCTGCCTCATTATGGTGTGATTGTTCAGGTGTGTGTGCATTGCTGATGGGTGTCATCAGTCACGACTCCAGTGGTTACCCAGCATCCCCCACTAGGAGACTGTAGGGGATGTCCATATTGGGAAAGGTGTGGCACAGCTGTGTCAGATGCCATATATCGGAATTGTCATAGCTTCCAGGGCAGACAGCACACACATTCAGTTTAATGCCCTGGCCATCGCATATGGCCTAGCTGTTGGAGGGTATGCCCCTGCAGTTAATGTAGGCCCTACCCTGCTCACCGGGTGGAGCTTTGATGCATACGTGCGTGCAGGCTATAGCACCCAGTACCCCAGGGTAGTCAGCCATGTGGTGGAAGAGATGCATATTGCTGGTCTACAAATCACGTGTGTTGAGGACATGTACGTGCTCACTAGCATGTGTTGACATGGAGTCTGTGAACTGGTGCAATATTCTGGATGCAGATGCCTGTGAGATCCCCATGATATCCCCAGTTGTGCTTTGGGAGGTACCTGTGGCTATTATACCTAGGCCAACACATACCGTGGTATCCTTTGTGATGGGTTTCTCTCAGCCTGTTTGATGTGTCAGGTGTGGCCGGCACAGGTCAACAAGCCGGTGTAGGAGGTCTCTGTCCACCCCATAGTGCTCCACTATCTCCAGCTCATGTAGCCCCTGGTAAGTTACCCTGGGTCTGTAAAGTCTTATGTCACCTCACTAAGGGTTGTTTGGCAGCATACACATCCTCACCACCCTCAGCCTCCTGCACATGTTGGTCTATGTTGCCTGCTGCAGCCCTTCTCATTTGGTTGGACTGTGTTGTGAAATGTCCCCACATGTATACACCGGTGGTGTAGAGTGTGGAAGAAACCTGTGTGTATGGTGCTTGCTCACATTACCGTACTGTTCTGGTGTGGGCTGGCCATGTAATCTGCTCATTGTGCTGATCATCACCTGTTTGTGCAGCCTGTTCACCTTGACTACTCCACTACTGCTTTTGTCCCTCCCAATGTCAACAGGCAGGTATAGACACACCCCTATCTTAGGCATGCTAAGGCAGGAGCAATCCTGAGGCACAGGTCTCCAATGTACGTACAGTATGCCTGACCCCCCTCCCATGCTTTCATCTATATCCGAGCCCTGCACCCAGCTATCTACACACATACACTCCTGGGATCTGCATCGCACCCTGGGGATAAACAGGATTCACTATTGTCAACCTCATCTGCATAGTATAGTCTTCTAATGCATAGTTATATGACCCATACCGACCCTCCAAATTAATAACCACTGCTTACTGTCACTCAGATCCGTACACAACTGGTTAAAGGTGCCTTACTCTGACTGTATTCAATGTCCCTTGGTCTTCCCAGCAACAAAATAACCGGTGTCTACACGACTAGAACCCAGGACCCTGCACACCACAGACAATGTGCTTTACCACTACGCCATGGCAGATATACATACATCTGAGGTGATCACGTACAGATCATCCAGCACAAACATTCAATAGTGCTAATGTCCACATACATATATGTATATATATATATATATATATATATATATATACATATATGTCTATCTATATTTACATATATTATATATATATATATACATATACATATATACATACATATATATATATATATATATATATACATATACATACATACATACACACACACACACATATACATATACACACACATACGTAGATATTGCATTTATATCACAACAGTGGACCACATGACACCAAAGCATTAGACAAGAATGAAAAGGAAACCACATGTGCCACCTGCATTATGTAGTGGTGTTACTATCAAGGCAAGTGTGTTTCATTGCTTCACATGGGTCAGACTGTATTAAGGATAAGAGTAGGGCTGCTGACATTTACTCACCAGACCTATTGGCAAATGTATGTGTTGACAGCCCACTGTCTTGGCCAATTATGTGATCTATGGACACTATATGGGAAAGCAACAAAACACACTCAAAACTTCCTGAAGCTAGCCACCCACAGATACCAACACATAGGGTATGACTGCCAAACACACACACCTGTCATGCCTTGGAATCGAGCACCTACCTGTCTATTCTATCACACTACAGCATTACACAGTAACAGAACATGCTACCGAGATTACTGGATCACAGCACTCCCAGAGGCATACTTCTAGGTGGGTGACATCATCAGCAAAGGCAAAGATGCCGATAGGGAGTGTACGGAGAGTGAGCTGTCTAAAAACATTATTTTGTCCCCAGGCAGCTGGAAACACACCCACACATGGCAGGGCTGGGATTAGAACATAGACCTGACTACCTGACGACCTTATCACACTACAGCATTACGCAGTTACAAAACGAGCTACCGAGATTACTGGATCACAGCACTCCCTGAGGCATACTTCTAGGTGGGTGACATCATCAGCAAAGGCAAAGACGCTGATAGGGAGTGTACGGAGAGTGAGCTGTCTAAAAACATTACTCTGTCCCCAGGCAGCTGGAAACACACACACACACAGCAGGGCTGGGATTAGAACATAGACTTGACTACCTTATCACACTACAGCATTACGCAGTTACAGAACACGCTACCGAGATTACTGGATCACAGCACTCCCAGAGGCATACTTCTAGGTGGGTGACATCATCAGCAAAGGCAAAGACGCCGCTAGGGATTGTACGGACAGTGAGCTGTCTAAAGACATTACTCTGTCCCCAGGCAGCTGGATACAAACACACACACACACACACACACACACACACACACACACACACACACACACACACACACACAATCACACCAGGGCTGGGATTAGAACATAGACCTGACTACCTTATCACAGTACAGCATTACACAGTTACAGAATGTGCTACTGAGATTACTGGATCACAGCACTCCCAGAGGCATACTTCTAGGTGGGTGACATTATCAGCAAAGGCAAAGACACCGATAGGGATTGTATGGAGTGTGATCAGTCTAAAAGCATATTAGTGTTCCAAGGCAGATGGAGATGAACACACGGTAGTGGTGTGAGCAGGGCATCTGGCTATTTACGGAGCACTATTACAACACTACATAGATACAAGATGCACTACAGACAGTACACCTTTCAAGACAGTCAATATGACCTTCTAGGAATGCAGACATCGACATGGATGCTGGCAGTTATGGTGCACATACCTGTGAACCAGTGTGTTAAATTTAGGAATCTATCCTGAAGTGGGGTATAGCCATCTGATGCTTGGATGACCACTATCGCTATACAGGATAACAATGGTCATGCCCATACACAGAGGCACACAACTGACACAAGGTGTCACTGGGCATGCTTACACACTAAGTAGCACACGTCAGTCTGGAACGCACTATGTGTCCATCTACACAACGGCGTACTGGGCATGCTCACACACTTAGTAGTGAAGGGCTGTCTTGTATGCACACAGATTCTAAACAGGGAAGGGCACAGTGTGTCGATAGTCATCAATGTTAGCATGAACGCTGTACGACATATGTCTGACACTGTTCTTCTACACAATGTCTGCTGTTGTCCATCACCTTAGATGTACCAATCTAAACCTGGCACACTAATACCACCCATGGTGTTGTCCTGGCAGGAGTGGGTACTTCTCACATGTAGTACCATACATAGATGAAGAACCTGAGACCAGGTAAACACCCTGACACTTACAGGACAACTACATTGTATGTGTATGCTAAATAGTGCTAGATGTGTAGCGTTCATAATCATAGCTGCCAATCTAGATCCAACAATGGGGAATATTGACATCTGTGCAGTGAGGAACACCTGGCATAAGGCTCAGTTGTGCACAATAGCACTACCACTGTATATCTCAGATACTGACAGGGTTCCATCATGTGTTATGCAATGCACTCATACCACTATTCATAACCAGGTCGGGTGTATACATAACAGGGGCCCTGGGTCTTATACAGCTGTAACAGATAACTGTTGCTGTACACCAGGCAACACACCCATGTTTGGATGTGACATACATGTAACTGCCATGGATATGTACATGCCCCACACACACACAACACATATGTACATAGCATAGCTAATGCTGTCCGTCGTGCAGACACGTGGCTACAGCGATTACACGCATGCACATGGAAGGTAGGTCCATGGCTGTTCAATGCTAACAGTACATAAGGTAGCAATGTTGACTGAGTTAACATTCCCTCTGTACTGGTTACCTATGACAACTATCATATCATACAACAGTCCATGTGTCATGTATGTCACACATGTTCACCAATTGCAATGCATACAAACATGGCTACATGACAGGAATGTAGGACCTATACACATGTACATGTAGTGGTGTTTATTCAGCTACCATGCATGAGCAGTAGCTGATGTTTGCAGTTTATCTGTGTCCTACTACAACGTGCAGTTGCAATGCCATCCCATCATTGACACCTGTATATGGTGAAATACTGACAATATGGTAAGATGTACATCAGGTATGGATGGATGTGTGTACATAAAATGGTGGGCTACCTTTGCAGATGGATGTTTGCTGAAGACAGCTCACAGGTGTGTCACAAGCCATCCTATCATAACATGTGCAAACAGTAATCTATGTTTCCGGTAACTGAAGGTGAAGATATACAACCTACACAGCAGTCAGGGTGTCACTGACTGCAAAGCAGTTAACACCTGTAACACTTGAGTCCTCCCATGTGCATATAGCAGCACACTTGCCAAAGGTAGCGTCGGTACACATTATAATGTGGGCAATTCTGCTGCATATCTGTCAGACATATCAGAAGATAGCAGGTGTTTGATTCACAGTACTGTCATGTGTGTTTGCTTGTGTGACCATATATGCCATGTATGGTGGGGAATACATCCCACTTGTTACACACCCCTGTACACTGTTGTAGAGATCTGTACATACTTCAGTGTAGACAGCAAGACATAGGCAGGGGTGGTGTGTGTATCACACATGTTAGCTATCTGTATGTGCATGTCATGTGTGGACTCCAGTGTGTGTATGTGTATGTATGTATGGCTGTCTGGTGCATGGAGTGAGGATGTATGCTACCATTGAGAACAGATAGAGCCCCTAACCCCTCAAGGTGATGCAATCTACTACCCTGTTGATGCCGTCAGTCTTAAGCATTACTGACTACCTGTACATGTTCATTCTCTGTGTCACATCATGTGGGTGCACAGTACTGTAATGGTGATTACCACATAGGCAGGGGTCCTCACCTCAACACTATCAAGTGTGTGTTACAGTGTCATTGACCCCATGAGTGTGGGTGTGTTACTGTGTGTGTCTGTGTATGTCTGTGTGTGTTCACATCCTGTAATGTGACAGTGTTTTACTGCTACACAGTGAGTCCTCATGCTATCAACTGGCCCCTACCCTTGACATCAGCTAGACCACTGTGTAAACCCCCCACACCATGTAGCTGTACCTGTGATGTCACCTGGTATGGATGTCCTGTTTCTAGCCACTGTAGCCTAGTACATAGCTCACATCCTCCTGGATCAGTAGGTGTGTAGAGATCTATGGAATGTCAGTCTTTCTAACAGTGAGGTTGAGGCTACGTATAGCATGCTGGTATTGCCATCCATGCCTGTGAGTACTCCACATTTACACATGTGAAACTGGAAACACTGGTACTTAATGGCACATGCAATTAGACCTTAAGGAGGGAAGCAGGGCATCATTACCAACATGCTGTTACTGTTGTTACCAAGACACATACTGTGAACATAAAACAATGCATTCTAACCGCAAACACTGTTACGTAATGGCACATGCAATTAGACCTTAAGGAGGGATGCAGGGCATCATTACCAACATGCTGTGACTGTTGTTACCAAGACACATACTGTGAACATTAAACAATGCAGTCTAATCCTGTACTACATGGTATGTCTGCTGCATGCCAACAGTACACAACAATTGTAATATACACCTATCTCACTATTCTGTTCACCCTGTGCATCAGACCATATGAGCATGTCCCTGCACCAATGGTGTGGATGACAGGGATGTGGCAAAGGCATCATCATATGCACAGGGTGATAATGTTTGCCAGGGGCCTAGGCTGCACCAGTGGATGACATCATGTGTGTGGGTTAGGGCCTGTGATCTACTTGGACATGTGTGGTTATTATGCATGTGGGTGTTGGTGCCCTACAGATGTTACTGATGTGTGCATGTATGTGTGCACACAATTCTGCCATGTATCCAGCCTACACAGGGGTAATATTGACAGCTCCAGATTGTATGCACCAGGATGTACAGCTCACTGTGTCCGGCCATGGCCACATGACCTGTGCCTGCCAGGGGTTGCACGGGCACTACTAGACAGAGGTACAGAATGGGTACTTCTGATGACATATGTCCACTGGAACCGTGTCCCCGCTGGGACCGTCCAGGGCCACGTCCACATGGCCTGCTGTGTCCTGGTGTTGACAGTGCAGCACCAACTGCACTGCTGCTGCTACCGGCACTATGGGAGCGGGCATGTGAGGTAGCTCGTTCGCGTAGACCTGCACCAGGTGGTGTAGCTTGCCTACGTCCCTGTGGCCTACGCCTCACTCCTACCAGATGTTCCAGCACAGACAGCTCATGTTCACAGATTGCCATGCCATGGTCAAGGATTCCAACCATGTCACCCAGTCGCCTGTCCAAAATGTCAGCAATCTGCTGTTGAGCATTTGCCAATGCCTGGATGTTTTTGTTTAAAGAACGGATAGCAGCCCTCTGAAGCCTCTGCCCTTCTCTGTTCTGCCATTCAGCACATGCCTGTGCCACAGGTGCATGTCAGCCAGGGGTCCTCCTACGAGCAGCACTGGCCATATGCCTCTGTGGCACATCTGCGGTCATTTCACTGACACCATGGTGTGACGACACACCTTCCGTAGCCACCACACATTCCTGTTCCAAGCTAACACACAGTAACTGTCCTTCCTCTATGGCCACTGGTGATGGGGTATGTGTTGGCATGAGAACTGTGTGCGTGGAAGAGGGGGATATAGGTGGGATGGCAACCAAAGGCACAGATTCAGCCCCTGACAACCCTACCTGTACCTCAAGCATATGTTCATCACTGCTAGAGTTTGTGGGGACACTAACATCAGATGGACCACAGGAGGGCAATGCACCTACATCACCTGTGAAGGTAAGCAAAGACTCTACATTACAACAGAGACAGAGACACACACACACACACACACACACACACACACACACACACACACACACACACACACACACACACACACACAGACAACCATGCACACACACAGACACACACAGACAACCATGCATGTGATATGACAGAAGGCATACAGCATGCATGTGATACAGCAGATGGCATGCAGCTCAGAAATTAACAGTGTTAGTTAGATTACATCCCTGGGTTGCACACAACAGCAAGCATGTGTCACAGCAGAAGCCATGCATTTCACACAATCATGGTAGTAAGCATGCATTCCTGTGATACACCATGTGGACTAGCACAGGTTAACAATACACATGGCTGATGTGAGGCATATGTCCTTGACATTAGTATATAGTATGACATGTGATCTGCTGATGTGTGCAGTGACATGCATACATGTTTGACACAATGGTGTCTTGACACATGTACAGCGGTGTAATGGTGTCACACTGCAGTTTTGTCTGTATGCCCTACAGATAGAATGCACTTTTAGCAGATGTGTATGACCATTGAGGGTGGTATGAGGCGTCTATATTGCTATACAGTGTGAAGTACAGACACAGTGCCATTGCATGGAATCATGAGGCGTCTCTATTGATATACAGTGTGAAATACACATACAGTGCATAGCCATGACTGCGTGCATACATAATACATACATACTGTGGATTGTGACCCACATTGCTGAGGTGTATACACACTAAACCATGCTGTGTCATGTGTGACAGGTCACCTGAAAACATACCGATGACACCCCTGCACAACTGCTAACATTTCTTAGCTGCCTGTCAACCATGTCTACACATGGCAGACTGGTCAATACACCATGTTCCACATGACATTTGTGTACCACACACACGAGGTGCACAGCTGACAGTGATGTCCAACAGCAGCAAGGGAAATGTACCGTATCATTGGCCTGATGTGGCGTCTGTGTATGTATGTATGTGGAAGCTGTACAGGTGACTACTTTCATGCTGTGACAGTCATGATGTGCAGCACATCGTATGTGGTCGAATTAAGTGACACCTCCACAAGCTGTGCACAGGCTGTTAGAATGTCCAGTGTTCCACATCTACTATATAACCATTCAACAAAGGCTATAGTTGGACCATGTGTAGACAATGTGCAACAGGGTGTACACACATACACATCACATCTACTGTGTGTTACTACATGTCTCTGGCCATCCTCCATGGCCATGTGTGAACATGTGTTGGCAAGATGTGTGTGATGGCCGCCTATGTCACATGTCTGTGTTGTCCCATATGACATACACCCATAGATGTCAGATACTCCAGTGTCCACAGGGTTATACAGACAAAGAGTTGTATGTCTGGTATGTGGGGTATGTTTTATGGGATAGTGTGACAATGTTGCAGTCGGACCACTACATGTCTGGGACATGTCAGCTGGCACATCACAATATCTGCACTCATTGCAGGGGCACATTCTACAATGGTGAATCATGTGGGCTGCCCATATCTCAGCTCACTGTGTAGTATTGTTTGCATACCCCACATGTGTTGTTCTGATGTATAGTGCATATTCCTACATTGAACAACACCTCCACCATTGTATGGACAGCTGTCTACACATCTAGCAATGACAGTTACTGTGGTTTCATGTTGGTGTTTCATTTGGTTTGTATATATTGCATATGGGTAGTTAGTGTGATTGATGAAAGCTGCGACCTGTAAATCGTGACTGGACCATACATTATATGTACATGTCTTAACTGGCCACATGGCGAATATATCTGTACATTCACATGCCTGATACTGATAACTCTCTCACCTGCAATGGACTGCTGTCTCTGCGGCATGCCAGAGGTACCTGTATAGGGGTGACACAGCAGTTTGATCATTATCCATGACTGTATGACAGCTACAGGGTGCACTTTGCATGTTAACACATTCGCCAGTACAATAGCATATACTATGGAGTATGCACATGTGTGCATACACAGGGTAGCATACTATAGTATGCGGCAAGTGTGTAAACATACCTTGCATATGATGTTACATTACATAGTGTACAGTGACACATTCGACTAAATGGGATATAATATTTATATGTGCAGTAGTGACTTATCAGGCAACTCCAGGCTCGGTGGTTGGGAGACACCCACCTCCATGATGGCAGCTAGAGTTTGTGGATGCTGTTCTGATGGGGTCCCCAGGCTGGCCAGTAGCTCCTCAGTAGGTGTGAGTGGGGGCTGGGTTGGTGGCCCACCTCCTGTTCTAACTTGTTCCCTGGTGATTGCATTGGCACGCTGTTTTGCATGTCGGATCAGGTCCGTGCAGTGTCTGCACACCTGCTGGTAGGTGCAGTTATGGCCACCCACATCATTAACCCTCCTGCGAAGTTTCTGCCATAGGTCATCACACTGCTGGGCATGCTGTGGCACATGGCTGAACAGTACCTAATAGTTATCATGGAGGTATGGTATGAGGGCATCATCCTCCAAGTGGCTATATGCCAGCAGTCGTGATCAAGGCATTATCTGTAAGACATAATGATGGAGACAGGTCACAGCATCTCAGAGATGCACAGAGATACAGATGCACATTCATGTGTATTACATTTAGTACTTATGAACAGTTGTCTTTGCAAATCGTCATGACACTAACATGACTGACATGTTTGTTTCACACACATGTAACACCCGATGGAGATTGGATATTATCACCATATACGTATGTCACCTCATTACATTGCTCATACTCCATGTGAATGCTGTCTTGATGTGGCATGTCTGTTTGCCTGTACTAGTGTTCTTACCTATCAGCACATGCCTGTATGTGTGCACATTAATGCTGTTGACCTTGATGCTGTGTATATGTCACATATCATCACATACACTGCCTTCACGGACATGGGCAGTGACAATGCAGACATGCGCACGGAAACCTTTACATGCATGTGTTTTGCCATATACATCTACACGGCACTGTACAGCAGCTCAACATCCTGCCATGTATCGTCTGTGTTGCACATGTGATACACATGGGACAATGGCTAGCTGGATGGTATTCGCAGGGATGGTTATCAACTATAGCATGTACGGCCAAGATCATGTAGTAGTGTGTATGCCCTGGGCCATGTATGGGCATAGGATATCAGGTTTTCTAGCTGTATCCGACAGCCATGTTCCCGCTGACAGGTGAATCAGTGCCACATTACTGATCCAGACAGTCACTGATACATCTACCATGCGGTCATCGCACCATGTATGACAGAGATGACATGTGCAGCTTTGCTGGACAGGGTTGCATGGTATGGCAGGAGTATGTCATATGTATGGCACAGGGATCTGTCCAGCATGTGGCGACCCTTGTACTAGGAAGGTGGCTGTCCATGACGTATGTCTTTCAGATCAGGATATGTACGTGTAGTATGTCCAACATCACAGTGTTGCATATGTCTTTATGCAGGGTAGGCAGCATGCTGCATAGAGGAGATGAGGATTGTGAAGGCTGGTGTTGCCCATCCAAGCATGGCCAATACCCCTTAAAGGTGATATGTGATCCGATATTGGTCATGTGAGTGCTGAGTATGGCTGTCCAATGATCTCCATGCTCATGGATGGCAACCTGTCATGACTTGGGTTGCCTCTTATGACTACCTAATAGGCCTGGTGATGTCACTAGCTCAGGGAGGTAAACTGCACAGCACTATCCCTTACACACAGTGTCCATAATGTTGACCGCTGCCTAGGTGGTAGTTAATGGGTACAGGGTTATTAACATAGCGGTGACAATGCAATAAGCAGCTGTCAGATTGTGCACATATGTCATGCACCTCACCCACAAAGCCCATGCTGTATGTTGTCCACAACACTGAGTCAGCTATTGCTCCTAGGTCATGACCATTCACATTCTCACATATGCAGATGCCTCCTATTTGTCTGTGTGGTATGGGCTACAATAACATGGGAGTACAAAACATCAACCCTGTTTTACTGTAGCTGCCACTGGTGTGATATGCACATGTCATTCAGACACCTTTTGTAGTGTTGCTTCTGTGAACAGGCCACTGGTAGAACACTCCTGTGACATACAAAGGTACATGTAGTATACTGAGTGTAGGTGGAACACAGTATGGGTGATGATGTCCTCTGACCTGTCACAGGTATGCTATGCAGTGTGAATTCATTGGTACTGTCATCTACATCTGTACTGCTAACAACATCTATGTTTATTAAGGTTCATAGGCTTTTAGACTATACTCAGCAGGGTTATAGTGCTGTGCCTCCCATTATGAGTGGCGTCTCCACTTTGTGGGTTGTGATAACTGTTAGTGTGATCCATTACGTATTTTCACAGACTGCCATGAACCTATGTTTTACATGGCAGAGTATGTGTAGAGCAAACTGTTTTGCCATATGTGTATTATATGACCAGGGATTTGAACAGGTCACATGCAGACGGAGTGTACCTTGTACCATCATAGTTATGGTTACAGGGGCTCTGTAGTGTTCATGGATATGTGATTGTGTACCTATTGGGGGGGCAGTGAGTTTATATTATCCAACACCCTATCTGTATTGCTTATTCATGCTCAGCACTTGTTCAGAACATGTACACACTTCATGAGCTACTAATTACTATATCAGTCAATCCTACTCATCTCCTACAGGTAAACACTGTTTGTCCTTACAATTCCAGCATGCTTACAGTACAACAGCTGTTGTACACACTTACCTCACATATCTTGTGAGAAATGGTTGACTAGACAGGCATGTCCAAATGTCAATTACCAGTGTTATTGCCTGTCTATATGATGAATGTGGGCAACATGAGGCAATATAGCAATCGTCTCATGTACACAGTCAATGTTCACCTCCTAACATATGACACTACAGCCTGTGGGAGATGCACATATGTAGCCATGCTGGAGGTAATGCTCTCTCCAACCCAGACTTACCCTGACAATCATGTGGGGATGTTAAACATTTGCAGCACACCCCACTCATCACATAGTCTCAGTAGATCTCCACCACCACAGGCCACACATAGTAAGAGTACAAAATTTGTGGAGCCTCTCCATACTACTCTATGTAGGCAACAGAGGCAGCCTCCATCACCAAACACAACACCAATTACTTATAGCCCACAGACTCATGTGTGCCCGTCAACTACAGCCAATAGGGTGTTATAACATACCCAACACACTAATCATAGGTGACTCTGTAGGCGGTCACACTGATGACCCACTCAGCAGGCCACACAAGGTGATAGTCACTGTCATCTGGCTGTCAGGTAACAGGATCCACAACATAACCTATGCACTCAGGTCACTCCTCAACAGGTACAATATGACTGTCATTCTCCACATTAGTGTGAATGTCCTGAGATGTAACTTCCTGCACTACATGTACAGGGACATGCAATAGCTCTCCGATCTTGTAGCCCAGGCAGGTATCGTCCAAGCCCTGAGAAGCATTCTGCATTAGTCCAGACTGATGACACAGTAGAACAACAGAATTATTCACTTCAACAGTTGCCTATGCTTCTGGTGTCATTCCAAGGGTATCCAGTATCTGTCTGCTTTGAATGACATGGTCGACAAACCACAATGCTTTGGCACAGATGGCCTGCACCTGTCAGCCCTGGGATTACGGGTAACATCTAAGGCTCTTGCTGCTCCTATACTCCCTGTTTTAGACACATTTCAAAAACATATTCACCACTAGAACAGGTACAGGCAAGCAAAACCTGAGGGTATTGTTACTCATTGCTTGACATCTTCATCTCAAATGCACTCATCCGAGGCACTCCTTATAATGGACCACTTCGATGTCTCTGCAGTGACTGTGACCTGCTTCTAGGCTCTGGAGAGCACCCCTGCACTGACAGGATATTATGCAGACCACACCTTTCAGTAATGTAACCAGAACCGGAACACCCACGGTGGAGGTGTGTCCATATTTCACAGGGATGTACACACCTCCATGCTGGTTGCTTAGCTCGATGCATCAGAGGCAATCCAAGTGCAAATAACTGTGGCCAGAACTGCTATACAAATTGTAGCTTGCTATGGATTCCACACCATACCCCACGGTTAACGGCCCTCATTTCTTGGTGTACTGGAAAGTAGGGTTCAAACAGGAACTACTGATCTGACACTGACACTACCCCACACCTAACTGTGATACCTACTCATGTACCGACACATTAGGCCAACACTTTCGTGGATTAATAAACTCCATTCGGCTGGATCAACCTATACACACCACCACCAAGGCCAACAATATCCTATACCTGGACATTACCAACATGTGTGACTGGTGTTACACATGGGGTTATCCCCTCATTGGTCAGTTCCGAACGTATGCTAATCACCCTTGTTATCCACATCCCGGCACCACACCCTTCACGGAAAACACAGTACAATATTTCCACAAAGCCAACTTCACGCTTTGTATGACAGAATTAGTAAATGCCATGACACCCGTGCAGATGGACAATATAGTTACAAATGCAGAAACTTTCCCAACTGCACTTCATTGGCACTTACACGACTGCATGGATCATGCTATCCCAAACAGAGCCATGACAGTACCCACCACATAATGGATGCCACTCTGGGGGTCCACTGCCATGGACATAATGCACGACAGAAGGAGACTGTTGCAAAGTAGGGTACACTCCCATGGGTGGTGTAGCTCCCTGGTCAGCCTCAGTAGGATTCTGGGATCCCTTCTTACATCCTCCAATGCTAGCTACGTAAACATTACTGCGACACATTCAAAGGACTACCACTAAGCATTATGGAGGTATGTCACTACACTCGATGGCAATACCCACATCTGCTCTGACATACAACTGTTAGGCAGAAACATTACAGAACCGACTGATATTGGCAACAACCTGGCAGCTAACTTTACACCCCTCTCACACCCTAAAGGGCCCACATCTATACAGGATCAATGCAGAGTCCTTGCAGTCACAACTACGCAGTTCAGACCTGCTCTCTCTAAAGCCTGGAACACACACTCCATGTGACCATCCAACATCCCAGGCTGCGATTTACACAAATCTCAGAATGACATGGCTCCCCACTTGGGCACCAGATTCACTGACTAGACTGTTCTGCAAGGCTATGGAGAACATCATCATGGAAGTCATTCACAGAGACATTGTTGGCCTCCAAACCTTTGATACCACCCAGGTTGGATTTGTTAGGGCCACACCATGGCTCCTACACCTGGTGGAGTCCTATGAGGCAGTTACCAAATTAGTAGATGATGGTAAGGAGGTCCACACAGCCTACTTTGTCCTCTCATTGGCTTTCAACACCATTCACCATTCTGGTATTGTCAATTTACACATCCACCTGCACAGCGACCCATACGTCTTGAGATGTTATGCAAAGTGGCTCATGGACAGGACACACGCGGTGAGGGTAGCATACCACAGTTCCTACTGTACATCAGTTACAATTGGCATACCCCAGTCCTCAGTCATAGGGACCCTCATGTTCGTTATATGCTTACCTGAGGTACAGCCTAGCACAGAAAGACTTTCCCTGAATAGGTTTCCAGATGATTGCAAACTAGGGGCCATGACTGATTCACCAGCTAATATACACACCCTCCATACGGGCATCACAGTGACAGATACCTGGTGTCGGTAACATGGCCTCAAGCAGCATGCCACAAGGTGCATAGACATCCCCTTTGGATTACAACAATCACCCAGTGACTATCACATAGGTGGTAGTCCCATACATACATAAGACATTATAAGGGATCTTAGTACACACGTAGATAGCACCCACTCCTTTGATAACCTTATTGCCAAGGGGGCGTTGATATCCTTCTACATGGCCACCCTAATCTGTAATGGGTTTGTAGCCAGAACAAAGGCTGCCATTGTACTGCTGTACTCCTTAATTATGAAACACGTTCAAGGGTACAACACCCCATTTGGGGTGTACCTTACGGCACAGCAATGGCTTTAAATACCACAACATTAACGCACCAACAGTATTACTCACCTCCAAAGGATGACGTATGCAGCACAACTACTGAAACCCCAACTGTAGTCATTTGCATACTGCATACTCAGAGGTGACCTCTGCTGAAAATACAAGGCCCATGTCCACACCAATATTGATGGATATGCTCCACATAAGCAACATAAGCAAAAGCCACTGAGAGCAACATGCTCTGGGATATGTACCAAAATGCAACGATGAGTAGCACGTGCTGGAGGGATACAGTCTTGAAACGGACACTCACCATGCTTTGGAACATGATTCCTATGTACATCAGGCAGGGACCCTCACTAACAATCTTCATGAGATACCCCGATGGGTGGATGGGGAACAGACATGTACGCCAGGGATCACTGCAGTGGCTGTACTGTACACAGGTGTGGGAAACAAAGGGCTGTGCTGTTCACAGGCACAGGACACTAACCTAGGGAGGTGCAGCCAGTGAAAACACTGTATTAGGGCTTACAAATGGACTTGGACAGACAGCATAGTACCTAACTATGAACCTATGAAGCTATTACATGTCCTTTGTGCATGGATAATTGAGTAGCTCTTCCATTTCAATTAGCTATCATGCTGTTACACTGTCTGGTGACTACAAGACATATGTATCCTGTTATTGTGTATTGTACATTCCAATACACATACCTTATGTTTGCATAATATAACAGTCATGCTATGTAAAATATTTGACATATCTACCTACAATACTGTACTTTTCACATTTTTGAAACCATATCCCATAATGCAAAGCATAATTGCACAGCAGGACCACCTTATGCATGTTATTCTCGTTATACACCCATACATATGCCTACTGTTACGGTATAAAAACAGATAAGCAAGCCTCGGAATACTCCACAAATACTCGAACACGTCAGTACTGTTCTTGAATCGAACCAGACAGCAACCAAGACAATAAATAGAGTGCCACGAATGAATAATCCAAAATTGAGTTTAATTCTTAAGCGCTTTTCGTCTGCTACTAATGGCAAACTTCTTCAGAGTAAACTCATCTTCCATTCCTACTCATTTATACAAACAACTTAATTGATTAATTGATCCAATTCAACACTCATTACTTATTTAAAAGGCAATGGCTAAAAAAACAATTTAAAACACAACATTATGAAAGTAACCTGTTTACACAATTTAAATGAAGTGAACATATATACGTTAAATATCTTACAGTCCATTCTCCATTTTACTTCATAAATCATAGCTGTATGATGATAAATCAAAGTAAAATTCAAAACATTTCCACATTAAGAGAAGGCAAAAAACAATAAAAATTAGGTTTAAATATGTAACCCATAATTCACAAATTATGGTAATACATTTACGTATTTAAATTGATTTTATTATGTAATATAGCATGAATGCCGCTGTAAAACACTTGATCGCATTGACCAAAACGTTAAATTATTAATTTGAATGAAATATTCATGTAATTTTAAAATCTATCGCTTTAAACTTAACATACTAAGTAAGCAACTTATAGAACATGCTTCATTTAAGCCAGGGGGATTGTAAGATGCCAACCTGATTTGCCAATAAAGTTCTAATACTAATAGTTTCAATGAAGCAGGACCCCCTCTAATGTCATGCCAAACTTGATCAATACCAATGAATTTAAATTGGTGGTCTGGATGCTCTGAAACATGTTTAGCTAATGCATTTGTAAGCTTACCCTTCCTAATAGCGTACTGATGTTCATAGATTCTTTCTTTAAATTTACGTTCAGTTTTCCCTACATAATGGGCAGTACAATTCTGGCATAAAGCTAAATATACTATCGATTTAGAATTACATGTGAATCTATGTTTAAGTTTAAATTCACCATTATTAATGTGAAATCTATTTGATTCCAAAATAAATCGGCAGAAATTGCAGTTGTGACATTTAAACATCCCTGGTGTTCTCACTGACATATGTTTCATTTCAAACCAGGATTTAAGGTTCCTACCTTTCTTATATGTCACTGCTGGTATGGTACCTAACTTGGTGGATACTGTTGAATCAACCCCAAAAAGCTGCCAGTTTTTCTGAATGATAAACCACAAATTAGCACTGTCCACTGTGAACGTGGTGATGAATCTAGGAATATCTATCGTGTCTACTTTTCTAAAGCCCACATCAATCTGACCAACCACTGTGCTTGCAAGTGTAAACATATTCTCCTTGTCTCTCACTTGCAAAAGTGGCACATAAAAGTTACTGTTCCTTTTTCACATTTTTGAAACCATATCCCATAATGCAAAGCATAATTGCACAGCAGGACCACCTTATGCATGTTATTCTCGTTATACACCCATACATATGCCTACTGTTACGGTATATCAACATAAACTATCCCCTGTTATGGCACGTACTTGGACAAACCCTACCACCGACAGTGGCTGGAGTGGAATTGTTATGTTTAAAGCCCTTATGTAGCATCCCTTGTGGTGTATGAGGTGTTTACCTTGTGGCCCACAGCAGTACACACAATTTCTACAAGCGTTACTATGCTCAACAAGACATCACTACATAATACCTTTTCCCACTGTCTGCATTGCATACACTTTCATTAATACAGAACAGGCACTACATATACTAACATACTGAGTGTTCTACATACCTTCTTAGTGGTCCGAGTATACGATAATATCTGTGTTTCTCCTTTCCTCTTTAAATGGTTCAATGGTATGAGCATATGGTTTGAATGTATGGCAAGCCATCATTTTATAGGTGGACACCTGTAACATGTGGTATCCTGCCACCAATTGGTGTTCCGGAGTAAATTATTACATGCACATCAGCTGTGCAGCTACTCCATTGGCCAATTACATGGCAGCAGTAGAGTATAATTGAATTATCCACTTGGGCATTGTCCTTTTGCCCTACCTTCAAGGGAGACGGTCTGGATGTATTTTATTGTGATGAATTGCAACAGCTATATGGAGAGATACAGATACTTTGAATTCATGTCCCCCGTGGATTGTGTGTGACGGCTAGAGTAAATAGTTCTACATGTAAGTGTAGCTGTTATCTCAACCGTCTGAAATGAGACTATTGCAAACAAAACCTGTAACATCAGCGTCTGTTCCATTGTACAACAACAATTTCACATGGTGCCATTACAAGTGTGTCTCTCACAAGCTATGTTAACACTTCTGCAGATGTCATTGAGTGAATGGATGTTTGTGATGTTATTACAGTCTGTATTGCAATTGTTTCAGGTGTGGGGGAGATGTAGGTGGGTGTACATAGCAGATAAAGGTTTGTGGGGACTGCATTTATACATATTCCATATGTGTGTGGGGGCCCATTCCCTAATTGAAGACCTGTCATTTAGTAGACTAATACTATGGTTATTGCAGGCTTATTCATTAAACCATTGTTAATTGGTTCCTATATAGCATGCAGGTGATGTTGATCCTTCAATCCCTCCGAAATACATCGATATGTACTGAACTGTTGCTATATGAAAGCTGTCTCGTGTATTTCTGTCACAGATATTTGCACTCATTGCAGTTGTGTTGGTGACTCAAACTCTTTGGCTTGGTTGCCACCTTTTCAAATGGCCATAGTGGGACATTTGCAGGGCACACATCAGGGTTTAGAGGCCGACACATACCCACTGTCAGTACAAAGGATAGAACTTACTTTTGCCCTAAATAAAACCTTATTCCTGTAGCACTTTAGTTGCTTATTATGTTTCTTGTAGAATTTATGTATTTGAGAGACAGAAATAACTATTTAATGCAATTATTACTTAATATATGGGACATCATTATGTCCTACAATCTCGGTACATTTGCCCTTTTTAATATTTGTTGTCAGGACACAACTGGCCAAAGAGGGACTGTCCCTCTCAAAGTGGGACAGTTGGTAACCGTATGCCTAAGGCCGGCTATGACCACAACTACTGTAATAATCTACCTCCGAGTTAGCAAGGACAGACCCATGATGCAAACACACACACACACACATATTACAGTCCCACGGAAACACACACCACACTCTCAACATGCACTTACACACACTACAGCAATCGGAACAACACTTAAACACAGTACCTACCTGGACCGCAGCACCGGCAGCAATAACTAAATGTCCCTTAACATCGTGATAATATTACTTGTGGCTCTAGTGTTCCGGTACTGTTGTCTTTCGGTCTTTAAGCCTCGTGATTACACGTGTCAGTATGTAAAGCATTCGGTAGTTGGCAGTATCCTATTTATTTGTACCTCCATGGTTGTGTACAAGTCGTTAACCTGTCTGTATTTCTGTATATATCGACATACATCTCTCTATCACCCTTTCTATCCCTATTAGATATATATATATATATATATATATATATATATATATATATATATATATATAGACAGGGAGAAGGAGAGAGAGTGTACACACCTTTCGTTGGGTACATGGCGGTGTATTCTGTTTGCTGAACTCAGCCCTTTTGTGTTTTAACCTGTCACAATACACACCTGCCATTGGTACATCTCGGGTAGCTTAGGGGTAGGTGATTGTGTACATGGTTACGTGTTCTACTCCTGCCAATGGTCATTTTACCTCTCAGAGCAGGCACTGTTAGTACAAGGGTGAATAATGCTGGTTTCACCTATTCTGGACATATTTGACCGTGATCTGCGGGGAATTCGGCAAAGCTTAGACCTGTTTTGCACATGTCCTTGCAGTCATGTTTAAATGATGCTTACCATCACGTGCCACCGCATAAACCCACTAACATGTGCTTACACGTGCTCTAATGACCTACATCCAACAGCCATTATTCGTGCCATCGGGATTACGTAATGGACCTTGCAGGACGTGGAACCGGGTACATACACAACATAGTCAGTGGCTTCACCACTTGGTCATCTGGTGTTTGTACAGGTGTTAATGGTGTTTTGTATGTGGACTGTACTACGGCTGTTCCTCCATACTGCAGCCAAATGTGTAACTTAGTTAGTTTACATATGGATGATACCAATTCATGGTATGTTCAAGTAATGTTTAATGGATGTGCTCCAGCACTGGGAATCTATGTCAGAGTGAGCCACACACTGTAATGTGCTACACCTTTACACAACTATAACTGGAGAATGATGGGGTGGCAGATACCTGCCATGGGTACTCCCCATGCTTTGGCACAACATCCCTAATTACATTATATGGAGGCCCTCATTAACACATGGGGAATCCATGCAGAGTAGGTGGGGAACAGTGGTTACACACGTGGATCCCGCAATTGGCTCTGCTCCACAGAGGGACAGTTGGTTAATCGATGGGGTGGCGATAGCAGACACATTTTGCCTAGGCTGCTGAATGGCCTCTGACAATCGGGCATGTGCCTACCGATGTACCTAGGAACCTATACATACAGTATCAACATATGCTGTTAGCTTCGTTTACTGTTAAGGTGTTGACTTTCCTTGTTCCAATAGCTGTTGTGTGTGCAATAGTCGAGGGCTGCCTATGTAGGATTCACACAGTAGGCCACCTATACATTACAATTTGCAGGTGGTCGTGTGTGTGTGTGCCATCTGTTTTACTGTGTGTGCAGGTGGAGAAGTGTGTCAGTCCGTAGGGGCCTACACTGTCAGTGTATGTGCTATACGTTCCCTCTTTGTCAAGGCATGGGCATATTGGGCATGCTACCATCTGCCTACTGGGGCTGGCATAGGTTGTTCATGGTCTGAATCCCTCTGTGCCTGTGATGGCCTTGGCAATTGCGGTGGGCTGTGAGGGCCTTCACCATTATGTCCCTGCTGCTGCTGTTTCTGCAGGATCATATTATGTAGCATGGCACATACTATGAAGATGTGGGCACACGTGCCTGGAGAGTACTGCAAGGCTCCACCAGATATGTCCAAACAACGGAACTGTGATTTCAGCATCCCAAACACATGCTCTATGATGATTCTGGTTTGTGTGTGTGCCTCATTATGGCATTCTTGCATGGGTGTGTGTGCGTTTCTGATGGGAGTCATCATCCACTGCTCCAGTGCATAGCCAGCATCCCCCACAAGGTGGCCATATGGGATGTCCCCCCTGACAAATACCTGATACAGCTGTGAGGCATGCCAGATGTGGGAGTCATGGTAGCTTCCAGGGCTGCCAGCACACACATCCATAATAAGGCCCTGGGTATTGCACATGACCTGGAAGTTGATGGAGTGGTATCCCTTGCAGTTTATGTAGCGCCTACCATGGTCTCCGAGTGGTGACTTGATATGCATGTGCATGCAGTCTATTGCACCCAGTACCTCCAGGTAGTGTGCAACATGGTGGAAGAGATGCATATTGCTGACCAACTCCTCCTGAGTTCGGGGGAAGTATATATGCTCACTGGCATGTGGTAACATGGCATCCAGGAACTGGTGGACTACCCTGGATGCTGATGCCTGTGAGATCCCCATGATGTCTCCAGTTAGCCTTTGAAAGGTACCTGTGGCTAGTATCCTCAAGCTTACACATACCTTTGTTTCCACTGGGATGGGTTCTCCTCTGTTGTTTCTGGATCTCAGGCGTGGCCGGCACAGCTCAACTATTTGCTGTATGATGTCCCTGTCCACCCTGTAACGCTCTACTGTCTCCAGATCATGTAGCCCCTGGTAGGTTACCCTTGGTCTGAACACTCTTCTTCTCCTCCGGGGCCTGAAGTGGTTGTCAGCATCATGCTCTACAACACCTTCAGTCTCCAACACATGCTGATGAATCACAGCTATGGCAGCTCCCAACAAGTACATTGTAAAAGTTCCCCGTCTGTTTACACCAATGGTGCAGTGTTTGGGAATACACAAGTGTGTGTGAGGTGCCTTCACAGTTTATACTATTGTGCTTTGAACACTGATGATGACATAGGGTGTGTATGTACATTTGGAGCTGCAGGGTATCTTGTGTTTTACCACAGATACTGCTATTGTGCTGCCTTTGGTGTTGAATTACATTTAGCTGCCATGGATTACCTCTTGCCCTTGCCTCAACTTTTCTTAACGATTCCCCTCCCATTGTCTGGCATGCATGCAGCAGCCTGCTTTCTTGTTTTGTACTTTCCCGAACCAGGATTGTCTTGCGAAATGTGCTCTATTGCCGATCTACTGCAGGTTTGCTTTGCTCGGCAGTTACAGTTCTCTTTTCTTGCCTTGTTAGCTGCCGTCAATGGCCCACTGTGAGTTAATAGGTGTTAATTGCTCAGTTGTACTCCAATTACCCTACTGCGGCATTTCCTTATTGTCTTCCCCTAAACTTCCTTTTTGGGCTGTGGTGCATGGCTCGTGAGTTCGCTTACCAGGTTTCGGGCATGTTTTCATCCACGTACACATGCGCTTTCGGGCACCATGTGTGCTCTCAGCTGAGCAAAGCTATACCTACATCCATGCCCCTGTCCTGTGGCTTTGCTTAGTAACAGGCAGCCCGGATTTGCATTGCTCCAATGTGCTTACAGCTGCAGTGGCACACGCCACTGCTGATGTCATGTATTCCTCCAGACCACTCCTCGGTGTTGTAGCGCTGCACCGTATTGTATATCCTTAGGCCAGCGGGACGTTTGCGATTTACTATTACTTGCCTCATTTGCATGGCATTGACTACTAATTCATAGTTACCATGCCAAACACTGTCACAGGCCCTTAGCAACCCTTACAGCTTGGTTGTGGTGTAGCATGCATACCACTGACTATTATGGTGAAATCATGATTTGTGTTACATTGCTATTTTATGACATTTGTATATATTTTCCTTGTGTTCCCGTTTGCGCACACATGCCCTACAGTTGTACTTTGCGTTACTGTGGCCATGACATTAAATATTATTTTTTATTTGTTGTGCATCTTTTCTTATGCCATTGGCTGTATATTTAGCCATTGGCATATGTTAACTTTGTAATACATGAGTCTGGTCCATGTCCAAGGCTCCGATGTTCTGGTTTTCAACATGTAAACCGTTTTTTTTTTTTTTTGGTTTACATTTCTGTAGGCTTTTATATTTTATATTTTTTATTTTTACGTCACTTCATGAATCGCTATGTACCTTCATTTGCATGCTGCAGTACTGCGCATGGAGTGATTTGCATACCTACACCGGGAGTTGCGCAAATCTGGCGTACGCTGGTAGTGCACTTGGAATTGGATCTTACCTGAATCGCTCGGTGGCCATATTTGGCGTTATACCGCCTACGCTATGCCTGTGCCTGGCGCAAGCTTCATGAATCCCGGGGAATGTTTTGCTTGTGGAAAGATAGAACATGTTATAAGAAACTGTGAGGTAAAGTGTTATAAATGTAAAAAAGCAGGGCATTTGGAGATGGAATGTAAATTTGAAGCAACAGAAGGAGAGCACGAGAGGGTAGAAACATTAATGGAACTGAGTTAAGAAATGGAGTCTGTAGACATAGATAAAAAAGCAAGAGGTGTACAAATAGAATGTGAGGAAATAAATAATTTGCAACATAAGAAAGAATCATAAAAAATTAGTAATGGAAGTTTTAATTTTAATAAGGGAGAAGAAGAGTCTATACTGCCTGATAATGGAAATATAAAATGGAATTTAATTAACCAAAAAAATTCTATAGGTAAGAGTGTTCAAGAAAGAACAAGGAAAAGTGTAAAGGATATAATAAAGAAAAAAGAAATGGAAATATTAAGAGTAGTAATGTATTAAAAAGTTAATGTTTTGTGAAGGGTACATGCATTAAATGCTAATAGTTTAAAGCGTATTGTAAGAAGAACAGACATTCTTGCATGGTGTAAGACCAGGGAAGTGATATTATTATATTAGAAGATACATGCTTTCTAGTAAAAGATACAAAGAGAGGTTATTCAACAGGTTGAGAACAAAAAAGTATGGTGGGGAAAATGCAATTTGTAATTTTGGGAGAGAGAGAGAGAGAGAGAGAGGCATTTTCAGGAATAATTATTTTATATAAGGAGATAAAAGTTTTGGATATTTCCTTTGCTATTGTTGGTCAAACTATAATTCTTGATGTAAGATGGAAATAACAGGGATTTAGAATTACAGCAATGCATGCGTATGTGATAAAAAAGAGAAGGAAGAGATGTTTAAGGATATAATTCAATATGTAGAAGTAAAAATGGATATAATTGTGGTAGGAAATTTTAACTTTAATAAGGTAGCAAAAAAAAACATATGATGTTAATATGTTAAATATTATAAAATAAGAAAATTTACATATTTGGAATATGAGTACTTGGCCCTATAGTAGAGGTGAACATAAAATGGAAATATAAACGAAATACAGATAGATATCCTTTGGTGTGTGCGACCATGCATCGATAACTGGAACAGGATTATAAACAATACTTCTTCCTTAAAAACAGTTTTATTAATGTGCACATGTAAGCGCTTTCACAACAGCTTCGTCAGACCAAACAGCACACATTTACTAACACGCCCTTTATATACTCTAGGCAATGATGACGTGAACTAATTATTAACACTATGTTAACCATCATTACCATAATTCTTAAAATTTTTACATTTAAAACATCCGTTTTCTTGATTTTATAGACCTAGATGCAATGCAAATATATAAAGAAAACCATATGTGCTGTAAACAAGTCTGCCGATGTTATCATATTACATCGGAATCTATTAAAACTTACAAAATGCATTTTGAAAAAAAACAAAAAACAAATATATATATATATATATATATATATATATATATATATATATATATATATGTATGGGTCCCCTTCACATGGTCGACAGTTCATATAATCGACACTCATTTGGTCGACAGTTCATTTGGTCGACAATCAGATTTGCCCCCTTCCCCAATGTTGTGCAACCCTGGAGTTGATATATATAGTTGGGGGGGTGTGGGGGGCGAAGCCTCCCACCTAAAATGCTTGTCGATCAAATGAACTGTCGACCAAATAAACTGTCGACCATATGAACTGTCGACCATGTCAGGTAGACCCATATATATATATATATATATGGGAGCGCTACAGAATCCTGAAAGCTCAAAATCCTGTAGCCCAAAATCCTGAGACCAAAATCCTGAAAGTTCAAAATCCCGAAAACTCAAAATACTGAAAACACAAAATCCTGAAAACACACAGGATACTTATTCCAGCACAAGTACATGCAAAAAGAAATAAAACACAAACTATATTACTGTTTTGCAAGTATAAGCAGAGGGCAAGCCCTACTGCGATGGAGACTCTGACCCCACACCGCTACTTATATATATCAACTCAAGATTGCACTTAGTTTGGTGAAGTGCAATCTCGATGGATATATTTAAGTAACAGGGGTGGGCACACCTCATTAGAGTGCAGAGGCTTGCCCCTGCATATAATTGAAGAGTAATATGTTTCTGTATGTACTTGTAGTGGAATATAGTAAGTGTTTGTATCCTGTGTGTTTTCAGGATTTTAAGTTTTCAGTATTTTGAATTTTCGGGATTTTGAACTTTCAGGATTTTGGTCTCAGGATTTTGGGCTTCAGGATTTTTGCATGTACTTGTGCTGGAATAAGTATCCTGTGTGTTTTCAGGATTTTGTGTTTTCAGTATTTTGAGTTTTCGGGATTTTGAACTTTCAGGATTTTGGTCTCAGGATTTTGGGCTACAGGATTTTGAGCTTTCAGGATTCTGTAGCACTCCCATATATATATATATATATATATATATATATATATATATATATATATATATGAAAAACCTTATTAATGGGCTTTCAAAATTGGTTTGAGGGAAGCTCTCTCATTAAGCCCATGACCTCTGTCTGCTCTAAATTTTAAAATCCATGTAATTTTCCTTTTTTCTGTACTGTTCCTGATATCACCTTGCCTAATAATAGGTAATACAGCATCTATAGCCATAAATCTAAATGTATGCTGTTTGCCATACATCATAACATGTTTGGCTAAAGCATTATTATGATATTGTACTTTGATGGCATACAAATGTTCTCTAATCCTGGTACGAAAGGACCTGTTAGTTTTCCCTATATAAAACGATGCACATAAATCACATTCTGCTAAATAAACTATATTCGCTGTATTGCAGTCAGCATCTATTTTAAACTTATGAGATTATCCAGTATCTGGATGGAGAAAGTACCCTTTAGTATTAATATAATTGCAATAATTACAATGTCCACATGGACTAGTTTTCGAGATATTGTTTGAAGTATATCTACTTATATTATGACAAAGTAATTTTTTGAGGTTGGGTCTATTTTTATATCTAAAAGATGGTTTATCACCCACTATCTCCTTAAACTCATCATTATTAGTGAGTATCTTCCAATGGTTGTTAATTATATCAAAAATAACTTTGTTGTCATTTGTATAATACATCGGTATCTTTATGCTCTTGATATCTTGTCTTACTATACTATCATGCTCAATTCTATTGGAAAAATAAGGTGCAGCTCTATCTTCCCTCAATACATCTATGTCTACAAGGCTATTATCAATTTCCACTTCTTTATAGCCTCGATTTAGCAATCTATTCTTAAAATCAGTCAAGGCCTCACGATAACCTATATCAGTGGCATTTAAATGAGAAATTCTCATGCCCTGTCCCCTTATTATGTTTTTAAAATGTATTGGGGGTGCATACTTCATCTGTGTAATAGATTGTTTCTATGGCATTGCTTTCTATAGACACCTGTATTGATATACACATCCATGACTCTTTCTATATACACATCTAAATATTCTATATATACATTGGAATAATTGTGTGTAAATTTCAAAAAACTTGTCATTCCATTGATATCAAATACAAATCTCTCCAATTCTTCCACCCTCCCATTCCAAAGGAGAAAGACATCGTCTGCAAAACAACGATAAAATAAAACATGTCATTTGTAAATATCATAATTAAAGAGACAATTTTCCTCCCAAAGAGCCAATACCATGTTGGCGTAGCTCTTGGCACAAGAAGTGCCCATAGCTACGCCATCACATTGAATATAGAAGTTCTGTTCAAATACAAAGATGTTATTTTCTAAAATGACTTCCAGAAAGAGACAAACCAAATCTATATGTTTATTATCAATGTCACCATGCTTGATTAAATATTCTCTAACTGAGTCTATGCCCAGATTATTGGGTATGACTGTAAATAATGACTGTACATCTAAGGTGACAAATAGAATATCTGGATTTAGCAGATGAACATTCATAAAACTATGTAGATCCAACAACAATTGTTTGGTATCCTTAAGCATGGTGGTGTTCCTATCTAATATTGGTCTTAAGACTTTCTCTACGTACACTGAAAATGGTTCAGTGCACCATCCTTTACCTGAGACAATAGGTCTCATTGGTGGATTGAGACTGTCCTTGTGGACTTTAGGTAAACCTTGTATAGCAGGAATCATGGGAAATTCCACCAACAGATAGTCACCTAAGTCTGAAGTGATGTCAAAACTTTTAAGTCGGCAATTAAATTAAATAGCTGATATTTGATTTCTTCCACTTTATCACTATTTATCAGTTTATAGTGTTTATCATCACTTAACAACTTAAGCATAGCTTCATGATACCCTTCTTAGTCCATCACTACAATGGGACCTCCTTTATCTGCTGGCCTAATTACTATGGTGGAATCATCCCGTAACCTAGCTAGAGCTGTTCTATCCCTAAATCTAAGATTGTTATATCTATTATAACGTTTATCTGATTTACTAACACTATAATACTCATGTAGATCATCCTCCACCATTCTATAGAATACATCTATCAATGGATGGTTATTGGGTATATAAGTACTCGGTTTCCTAAAACAAGGTTTCTTTTCATTAGACGACATACCAAATTCATGCTGTAATAATACATTTCTCAGAAACATTTTAATATCAATTAGTACATCTGCCAAATTGTTGGCACTCAGAATAAAACTCAAGCCTTTATTTAGAACATTAATTTCTTCACTATCTAGTGTCCTTCTTGAGATGTTCAAAATTAGGTTGTCTGTGTCTGTTGCCACATTCTCTTGAGAGTCTGACTGGATTGTCTCTCTATTGAATGTTTTCACTTTGTCCTGCCACGACTGGCAGAGCGGTCTCTCTTTGCCCCTTTCTCCATGGATATGGGAAGGGGAAATTGTGGAAAACCCATAGGATTCTTATTATTAACAGGAATTTTAGGCCTAACTGTTTGTTGATTATTAATCAACATGTCACTATTACCATCCTTACTACTTTGAGAACGATCATCTTGCATGACCAAAATAGGAAGGGTGTGGACATGCGAATTTTCATTCATTTTATCTGCTAGAATATTAGCACCAGAAGTCACATCCATCTGTCTATTATTAGAATGGTTAACATCATTGTTAACAGCCATACCAGTTGTTACAGAGATATCAGATGTCTGAAAGGGAGCATTCTGTGCTACATTCACATTACCCATTTGCTTTCTGTTGTATGAAAAAGCAGCATTAATTCTCCCATAGTTATTTTGTCCCATTTCTCGATTAAATCTAGGCCAAGTTAAAATCTTTGGTATCTCTATTACTTTTGGTGCACTTTTGTTGCAATAGGCGCCTTTCATAAACTAGGACACCATCTAACACAGTACTTAAAGAACAATCTACTATAATAGACGAAAAACGATCATATAGAGCTTCCTGCTACTTTAAAATAGAAACTTTAAGTTTCTCTTCTTCTGGTTTGAAGAAGTCAATAAGTAAATTAATATAGTTAAAGCTCACCTCTAAATTCAGTTTTGCCAACTGGCTAGAAGTTCCGGATATAAATCCCCATATGTGGGTTTCTTCAAAATTTTAGGCCCCTTGGCACTATCCTTCTATTGACACAGAATTCAAAATGTTGTCGCTGTAACTGGAGCCGTTTAAATTTTAAGGAATCACCTTCCAGCTTATCCATGGCTAAGTGTAGCTCTTCCAGTTCTGCTGTGTCTTCTGGAACCGCTAAATTGCCACAGTTAGCCTCATATAGGAACAGTGGATTCTCCTCATTCCTGATGCATGCCTTAAACTTCTGCAGTAGGCTTTCGCCTCCTCCATGTAGTCCTGTTGGTTGATTCTCTGTTAAAACAGACCTGATTGGTCTATGTATTTTGGCGGCTATCTCAATTCTTCTAGCTGGTTCAGGAGTTCTGTAATCTAATTCAAGATTACCGTTAATACCGGAGCCTTCAGCCATGTCTCCAGCAAGTATATAAAAAGTCAGTAGAGTAATGAAAAAGAATAATACACTCAATGGAGTAAACGCCTCACACCAATAAACAAGTATATACAAAATACAGATAGATATCCTTTTGAGTGTGTGACCATGCATCGACAACTGGAACAGTATAATATAGTTATTTTTTCCCATTTCTTGATTAAATCTAGGTCAAGTGAAGACATGGCCTTCCTTAAAATCTCTGGTATCTCTATCAATTTTGGTGCGCTTTTGTTGCAATAGGTGCCTTTCATAAACTAGGACACCATCTAACACAGTACTTAAAGCACGATCTACTATATATATATATATATTTTTTTAAAATGCATTTTATAAGTTTTAATAGATTCCGATGTAATATGATAACATCAGCAGACTTGTTTACAGCATATATGGTTTTCTTTATATATTTGCATTGCATCTAGGTCTATAAAATCAAGAAAATAGATATTTTAAATGTAAAAATTTTAAGAATTATGGTAATGATGGTTAACATAGTGTTAATAATTAGTTCACGTCATCATTGCCTAGAGTATATAAAGGGCGTGTTAGTAAATGTGTGCTGTTTGGTCTGATGAAGCTGTTGTGAAAGCGCTTACCTGTGCACATTAATAAAACTGTTTTTAAGGAAGAAGTATTGTTTATAATCCTGTTCAAGTTGTCGATGCATGGTCGCACACACCAAAGGATATCTATCTGTATTTTGTTTATACTTGTTTATTGGTGTGAGGCGTTTACTCCGTTGAGTGTATTATTCTTTTTCATAAAATGGAAATAGCCTACTTTTTAGTTTCTTCAGGATTGCAAATTGTAGAAGAAGGGGTTTGGGACACAGGTATTTTGGATCACAGGGAAATCCGGATTGAATTGAAAAGTAATTCTGATTACATAAAAATGGGAAAGGAAATAAAAATAATTAATGAAATTAAATAGGATGATGAAGGGGAGATGGATATACTGAATTTATGGCATGATCATAGAGTTTTTTATAAAGATTGGTCAGAATGGTGGTGGTATTTTAAACAAAAATATAAAAACTGCTATATAAGTTGGGAAAATATTAAAAGAAGGTAGGAAAAAATACAATATGAAAACTTAAGTAAGGATACATTTGTTAGTTTAGAAAAGAACAAAATAAGTTATTTTATTAAAGAACATGAATTATATGATTTAAATAAGAAGAAAATAAAGGACTTGCTGTATAAGCAAATATATTTCTAAAAAGGAAAAAAGAAAGAAATCGCACCATATTTGGGCAAAGGTAATAAGGGAAATGACAGTATCATGTGGCAAATGAAGGCCATGGCAGTTATATTGCACAGTACACAACATAAGATTATGGAAATAGTAGAAAGGTATGTTAGAGAAAGTTTTAGAGGACAGACAATGTAATGTACTAAGGAATGGAAGGTAATTTTTTTTCAGACAGAGATAACAAAGAATTGAAAAAAAAAGAATTAAAATGGAAGAATTAGAAAGTATTTTAAGGAAAGTAAATTTGGAATCTGAGGCATTTCCAGAAGGAAAATGGTATAGAATGTATAAGAATATGACTAACTCAAAATAAATATATTTTTAAAAGTGTTAAATGAATGGCTAAAAAGGGGTTCCAATACAGTGAGTTGTGTAGTGATATAATTAAATTTATATGGAAAACAGTGATATGTATGAAATACAGATTTGAAGACCTATAGTTCTTAATAATACAGCTTATAAGATCTTCATGAATATTTTACAAAACGTACTGGAAGACAAATTAGGTAAGATTATCAATGAAAAAAATATGGTATTAAAGTTAAACAGTTCAGAATTTGTTGTTGGTAATTAGAGAATTAGTGGATGACATTTTAAGCAAAAGGGTTCAAGCAAAGTTAACGGTGGGCAATTTAAGTAAAGTTTTTGATTCAATTCAACATCGGACATTATGTAGAGTAGTTGACAGTTATATGTGGCAAGATAAGAAAAAATGTTTGTATCACTGTGTATCCATTAAATATAGTTAAGGTGCTAATAAATGGTTGGTTTAGTGTGGAAATTATGCTTGAAAAGGGTATAAGACAAGGTCACCCATTGAGCAGCATTATTTTTGTGTTAGTGATGAATGTGGTTTCGACACACATGAAATAGAGAGATGAGGGACATAGAATATATTACTAATGAAGGTGTAACTATCCCAATTATGTTAACATATGCGGATGATATTATTTTTGTTAAATCAGAAAAGAATGATTAATGTGATAAATTATTTACAGGATTTTATACAAGAGATAGGCTTTTCTATAAATAAAGAGAGAAGCCAAGGTTTAGGTTATGAGGGCATGTTAGGAGGTATTACACTTAATATGATGGGTATAAATATATTTGGACTAAGTTTTGGAAAAAGGGAAATATGAGAGCTATATGGGAAGAAAAATTAAATGTCATGAAAAATATGTGTATGTTTTTAAGACTTTTAAGTTATCTTTTGATTTTACTTGCTCAAATTGAATATTTAGCAAATGTATTTAGTATCCCATTGACATTTGAAAAGATATTCTATAGTACTATTTTTGCATTTATTTGGGGATCAAGACTGAATCCAATAAAAAGGGGAATTTTGTATGTAAAAAAGAAGGTAGTTTGGGTTTGATAATTTCAATAGTATATACAGCCTCTTTACATTTGTATAAAGTATTAAACATTTTGAAGGATGATGATAATTCTTTGCTGGTGAGAATTTAAAAACTAAATATAGTACTGAATGATTGATTTTTTTGAGTTTTAAGAGAAAGAGATTATGTGACAATGATGAAATTAATAATTAAATGCAACATTTTGCTTTGGAAATTAAAAATCAATTAAATCAAAGATGAGATAGTTATGTAATCATAATATTATGGATAAATATTTTAACATTTATCCTTGAAAAGAAATGTGGAAAGAAAAAAGAATTGCAATTAATGCAATAATGGAAATATATATAAAAGTATGTGGGAATGTCAAGATATTTATGGAGACTAATGATACAAACATTTCCAGTAAAAGCAAATATGCCTTACAAAATTAAAAGTACTAGAAACTGCAGAAATCAGTGAACATGTTTTCTTAGATTGTAAAAGAGTTAAAATATTATGGAAAATGTAATAGACTTGAACTACTTAAAATTATACAGATACAAATCATCTTAAAATGGATACGATTGAATATGGACATTTTAGGGATATTAAGAAAATTTATGTTACTTACCTATGAACCTATAATAGAATTGCTAAAAATGTTTTGTATAATTTGGCTGATATGAAACAAAGAGTGAAGGAAATCATGTTTAATGAAAATTGTGAAAAACTGGGATTTACAAAGCTGTTTAAAAACTAAGATTTTGTGGAAAGTGAGTGGGGGCCCAATAATGCAAAATTCGTAATTCTGTATAGTAAAAACACATGTGATGTTTCATGAATCTGCTTGAAAAATTGCATTTTTGTAAATAACGTGCATATTGTAAATAAGATAAATTGTATATATATGCAATGTAAATAAGTACTATATAAATAAAAGACCCCTACTCATTGCAATGCCTGTGGTCCATACAGCCAACAAGCATTAATGTGCTTATGCTCCATTCCTGGCACAGTGGTGGCTGGGAGAGTGACACAAACCATGGAGGAAAGTGTTTCAGATGTTGAGGCAAATGCTAGTGAAGAGAAGACTTAAAAGATGGATTTATATGCTGATTTGTAAGAGTTTTCCAGGCTAAGATGTTTGAATCATTGGGAATGGAGGAGCAGCAATTACAGTTACAGCCCTCCAGTCAGGAGGGTTGAATGATGATTTATTGGAAGAGTTAATTAATGAAAAAAGAACCAGAGTGGAAATGAATTGTCTTGGGGAGAAGAAATTGAGTGGATTAGGGAAGAAGAGGAAAGCAGTTTGTAGAAAATTTCATTTGCAGATGTTGTGAGAAGGAGTGTAAAACAGAAAGCAAAAGAAAAGAAGAAGAAGGAGCATGTGGATAAGCAGATGTATGTAGTATGTATACAGGGCAAAGAAGAAAAAACATTGGGCAGGTATGAAATTTGGGATACAGTTGTACATTTAGGTACAAAAGCTCAAGACGTAAAATATTTTATTTTATTTAACGTTGAGACATATTTTGACTTATTTTTGAAACTGATATGGGATCAGACACTTTTTGTGGGAAAAACATTGAAAGAAAAAAAGTTTCCTTTAAATAAATATGTGATTCAAGCATATTTTGAGAGACTTAAAAGAAAGTGAATATACAATTCCATATAGAGACTGAAAAAAGAGACTGCAAAAGATTATTTGTTAAATCATTTTTGTTCTAAAGTGAAAAATACTGTGTAAATGTATGATAATAGAGGTTTATGGACTGGGGCTTGCAAATGCAATCTTATTCTGAAGATAGAAAAAATCATACATATTCTGAGTATGATAAATGTGCAAGGAAATAGAGTGGTGGCTCGATATTGGGGTCAACCAAAAACATTGTTTTTGTGGGATGGAAGAACATTTTGTGGGCAATTGTGATAAAAAGGTTATATATATATGTGAAGATTTTGGTCATGATGGTAGAAGATGTAATAGCAACAAATGTGAAAAAGTAGAAAACTTAAGAGAAGAGGATGTCAAGGAATTTAATGTAGAAAAGAAAAATGAAGATGAAAGTAAGGAATTACAATTACATGATAGAGATCAAAAAGAAAATACTTTGAAAATACTAGAGGAAATATAAAATATAGAAGTAAATGAATTAAAAAAGGGTGAGCTAGAATTAGAAGCGGGCATAAATGATGATTAGGAAATTGACTGGTAAGTATTAAAAAAAATCTGTAGGAAAGAGAGTGAAAGATATAAAAAGGAAGATACAGGATTCAAGTATGAAAGTAAAAAAAAGGAAATGGGTAAAGTAATAAAACAATTTAATTTAGATTGAGAAGAAGAGAGGCAAATAATCTTAGACTATTATCAGTTAATGTAAATTGTATTAAATGTTTGGTTAGGATAATTGTATTTTGGAATGGTGTAACAACTGTGAGGTAGACATAATTGTATTAGAAGATGTTGGGGGTTAAATGATGAGAGAGTACAAATAGAGAATTTGTGGAAGGGGAGTATAACATGGAATTTAGGAAATGAAACTTGTTCATGTGTTGTGATACTATGTAATACAGATATGTCTATATTAGATGTTATGTTAGATTGGGAAGGTTAACTGTAGTAGATTTTAGATGGAAAAGAAAGTTTATAGAATTATTACAATTTATGCACATGTAAGTTATAAGGAAAGGGAAAAGTTATTCAAAGAAATGTTTGATTATGTAACAGGCAATGTGAATATTATAACAGGAGATTTTAATTGCAGTTAAAGGAAAATAAAAAGGATTGACAAAAATAAAAAATAAATATGAAAGAAATTATGAGGTGTGCGGGTTTAAAGTTATGGAATTTAAATATGTGTAGATAAAGAATAGAAAATAATAGATCTGAGATCAATTACCTTGTAGTTTCTGATAGTATAAAATTTAAGATAGAAGAAAAGTCCAGACAGGGTTTTCATATAATACAGCTATATGGATAGAATTGAAGAGGATAGTGAATACATACAAATTGGAAAAGGAATTAAAAGGAATAATGAGACTGGTTGATATGATAAAGGCAAGGAAATATATGACAGTTGTGGAAAGAACATTTAACCATGAGAGTTTATATGAACTGGACAGAATAGGGGTTAATATATAAAGAAAAATATAAATCAGAAATGGGAAAATGTAAGACAAAAAGAAAAACAGAAAGTTACAAAATAATACATTAGAAGTTTTGGAGAGAAATGAAAATTATTATTATAGACAATAAACAGGAATATATAAAAATAAAGTAAAAATAAAAGGATCATTGTATAAACAAAGGTAAAAAAGAAGAAGTTTCACCATATTTGGTAAAGAAGGTTAAAGAAGATAGTAGTATAATTAGGGAATGACGAGCTGAAAAGTGTTGTTGGTAAAAAAAAGTCTGAAATCATAAATATTATAGTGCAATTTGCTAAGACAGTAAGAAAACAAGAGTTAAAAATTGATAATGAATGGAAGTTAATAAGTTTAATTAAGGTATAAATAAGGATATGAAAGTATAAATAAGGATATAGATAAACAGAATACTATGACAGAATAGGATTTAATAATCAAAAATGTTAATATTGGTTCAGCAGAAGGTCTGGATGGGATAGGATATTTAATGTATAACAATATGAACTTTTGGCAAAAAGAAGGATTTGATGTGTATTGAATTAATGGTATTCGATATATGCAAATATGTGATGGTATAATAAAATTTATATGGAAAAAAAGGAGAAAAGATAGATATAAATTGGAGACCAGTGTTTTAAATAATACAGATCACAATATTTTTATGAAGATTTTACAAATATGAATACAAAATAAAATAAATGCACGCCGGGATTTTGAATCTCTAGGAACCAAGTAAATGCAGTCAACGAACAAACAGAACAAACCAGCTGTAGCCACAAACACCAAGGAGTCTCAGATAATTTCAAGCAGATACACTTTCATTCAACGGATCGCTTTCATCTAATGTAACATAGACTTCATTAGAGTTAATTCACCAGGTGAAATGAGCTCCATTTATATCATCCAACGAATTAGTCACATGACAACACATCATTAGTATATAAACCATTTAAAAACATCATTTAAACAACCCCCCAAGAACACCAACTAATAAATAAAAAATAAACCCTAAACAAATATACAAAAAAAACAATTAACATATAAACTTTAAAATCCACTATATATTAAACTAAATAGCATTTTAATTTTAAAATACTGGAAATAGACACCTGGTCATTAAGTCCGGGAACCTTACAAGTATCAAGCTTGAGTTGCCAAAATAATTATTTGGCCTCTAATAAATCTTCCCACGGACCACCCCTTGGATTGACCACCACACAATCAAGACCAAAAAACTGGAAACTATGATCAGGGTTAGCAGCAATGTGTTTTGCAAGAGAATTATTCAAATTATTTTTCCTTATACTTAAATTATGCTCATAAATTCATACCCTAATTTTTCTCTTGGTTTTACCTATGTAGAAACAAAGGCATTTTAAACATTTAACAAGGTAAATTACCCCTAAGGTGTTACAATTACAAGGGAAAGTACTTCTAATAATATTCCCATTAACTGTTATCTCCCACTAACATAAATTTACACTGCCCACACCTTCCACAACTCTTTGTACCTGGCATTCTGGAAGAGTGAATTTTCCACAGGTTATCACCACTCTCTAATAGGTTTTTCAAGGTGTTTCCCTTCTTATACACCACTAAAGGTCTTTCACTTATTTTATCTAATACTCCATTAAAACACGAAAAAACTCCCCAATTCTTATCTAATGTGTTTCTAATATGCAAATCTTCTGCATAATATTGTATTACTAAGCTTGAGGAATACTATCACCTATTTTCTTATTGTTAAAAATCTCTTTGATATTGGAAGCCTGAGATTTAATCAAAGGGCAAATAAGTCCATCCTTCCTTCCCTGTTCAATTCCAGACCTTACCTTTGCCATCAAGTTATTAGGGTAACCCCTATTTTCAAACATTTTTCACAAAATCTCACACTCATCACAGAACATATTGTCATATCGTCATTGGATTCCATCCTTGCCACACTTATAAATTGTCCCCTTATTATACTTTTTTTTTTGTTTATAAGGGTGACAGCTGTTAAAGTGTAATAAGCTATTACTGTAACTAGGCTTCCTATAAATAGTAGTTTCCAACACTTTGTTGTCATAGTCCTTAAGGACCCTTACATCCAGGTAGCTTATGGTGTTAATGTCAAAATTATAGGTGAATTTCAAAAATGACGTAGTGGAATTCAGACACTCAATAAAGGGCACAATATTATTGATGTCATCCTCCCAAATGATAAAAACATAATCCAGGTATTTGGAATACATACTCCATGGAGGAATGGGAAATTTGTCAAATATAAATTATTTTTCCCATTGTAGTAAGACTATATTTGCAAATACGGGGGCACAAGAACCCCCATTGCACCCCTTTAACTTGGTGGAAGTATTGCCCATCTATAAATACCAATTTGTTCTGTAAAACAACCTCCATCAGAGAATTTAACACAAATTTCATCATCCCCCAAACTGTTTAGTGTCCATAAGAAAATCATTAAACCAAGTCAGTCCCACCTCATGGGGTATGACATTATACAACTCCATTACATCAATGGTTAAAAAAACATGTTGTCAGAAAAAGGCACATCCCTGATCTTAAGTAAAAAAAATCCCAAGAGTCTTTGCACAAATAACTTACTTTCATGACAATGTCCTTAAGTTTATAATCAATGAATTTTGAAAGGGGGTGGGTCTTAGAACAACTAGCATTGACTATAGGCCTCATAGGTGGGTTCCTTATATCTTTGTGCATCTTTGGAATGCCAAAGATGGACGGCACCAGAGGGTGCTTCACTTGAAAGTAATAATATAATGTACCATCAATTTGGGCCTGATCAAATAAATCTTTAAGCAAATAGTCAATTTTTTTATAAGTTAGATGAATAAAGTTCAACGATGTTTCCTCATAAAAGTTATTTTCAAACAAATAATTAAACATACGATTAAGATGTCAACATTATGCATTATTACCACCCACCCCCTTTATCAGGTTTCATCGTTCGGACATTTTTATCCCTAACCAACTTGTGCAAAAGTTCAGACTCTACTTTATTTAAATTAGGAACAATCTGACAGTTTTTACTTGCCAAAAGTGCTCTAAAATCATGTTCACCTAATTTTTCAAACAGTATCAATGGTAGTGGGAGCACTGGATTAAACACACTACTTCTCCTTAAAATACCACCCCCTTCGTTAGAACTGTTATGCTCAAATAAAATTCTAAAATTCAGTTTCCTAAGAAATAACTTTAAATCAACCAGTAAATACTCAATTTTTGCATACTTCGTAGGTACAAATGATAAACCTTTGGAAAGTAAATCAGCATAGTTTCCAACATAGCCATTGTTTGTGAAATCATATAAGTAAAAGTCACCATGTACATTGGAACAAATCAAAGGAAGGTCTGTCCCTTCACCAACCACAGTGTCTAAACCCTTCACATTCAGTGTCTCTTCTGCTGATAATCCCTCTGGTTTGGCCTCCATTGGTTGACATAGTTCTGTTGTTGAGGCTGCCAAACTCGCTGCATCCATCCCCCCTGTAAATTCTTGTTCTGTAGTCTCTCTGAGTGCCACACCATTACAATTTTTGAATTGGAGTCTACTTCGTCATTACGCTCTCTTTCGCCATGTATAGGAACAGGCCTATCACCATCATTGCGTTCGTGGTTACCATGCAACAACGGGTGCTTGTGATAACTAAATCCTTGGATATAGGAATCCTTGTCACATTTAAGCTTATTATTTTTTCTTTTTTGTATTTCACAAAGCTTTTTATTGATTTCCACAAAAATACATCGTTAGCAATCAACTCACTGTTCAAACAACAAGTCCCCCTTGATGTTGTCATTTAATTTGTTATCCTCACCAACCAATGTGTCTATTTCTTTCTGGTTATTTTTAATAATTAGTTCCAAAAGTTCCAAACCCATTCTGTCAAATAATCTTAACAATTCCAAGTGGAAAGGAGAACCCTCTACAAGGCTGTTGGGATACTTCCAACACCTCAGTCCTTTCTGAACAATTTTACATTTGATGCATTCCTTAAGATATGAGTTCTCTAATTGTAATTTACAGCATTTAAACAAAACAGTTTGAAATTTAGCCATAGATTGTTGTAAACTCAACCCTTTGCTGTTCTCTTGGTCGATGTTTGAAAAATGGAACTAACTGTTGAGCCAACCATTAAAGTTCAATCCAGTATCAGAGTCATTAACGAACCGGCCCCATTACCGGCAACATCAGTTCTTACTCCATCATTGAGACAGATGGGAGTATGAAAAAAATTCATTAGGTTCAAGGTTGGGTACTTTCGGTCCTTGAACCTGTTCCTTAAGCTCCTTCACCATTTGTGTCAGCAAGCCAATACTTGCTACAACCTTGTCAATTATACCATTTGTTTGTTCCCCCAAGATAGAGGGAAGCTCACAACCTGCCATTGTATCATGAATCACCAGGAACCAAGTAAAAGCAGTCAATGAACAAACAGAACAAACCAGCTGTAGCCACAAACACCAAGGAGTCCCAGATAAGTTCAAGCAGATACACTTTAATCCAACTGAGCGCTTTCATCTAATGTAACATAGACTTCATCAGAGTTAATACACCAGGTGCAACAAGCTCCATTTATACCATCCAACTAATTAGTCACATGACAACACATCATTAGTATATAAATCATTGAAAACATCATTTAAACAACCCCCCGCAAGAACACCAACTAATAACAAATAAAAAATAACCCCTAAACCCTTTGTTTTTACATAGGTAAAACCAAGAGGAAAAATTAGGGAACAAATTTATGAGCATAATTTAAGTATAAGGAAAAATAATTTGAATAATTTTCTTGCAAAACACATTGCTGCTAACCCTGATCATAGTTTCCAGTTTTTTGGTCTTGATAGTGTGGTGGTCAACCCTAGGGGTGGTCCGTGGGAAGATTTATTAGAGGCCAAAGAATTATTTTGGCAACTCAAGCCTGATGCTTGTAAGGTTCCCAGACTTAATGACCAGGTGTCTATTTCCAGTATTTTAAAATTAAAATGCTATTTAGTTTAATATATAGTGGATTTTAAAGTTTATATGTTAATAGGTATTTTTTGTATATTTGTTTAGGGTTTATTTTTATTTGTTATTAGTTGATGTTTTTGGGGGTTGTTTAAATGATGTTTTTAAATGATTTATATACTAATGATGTGTTGTCATGTGACTAATTAGTTGGATGATATAAATGGAGCTTGTTTCACCTAGTATATTAACTCTGATGAAGTCTATGTTACATTAGATGAAAGCGCTCAGATGGATTAAAGTGCATCTGCTTAAAATTTTCTGGGACTCCTTGGTGTTTGTGGCTACAGCTGGTTTGTTCTGTTTGTTCATTGACATGCTGGGATTTATTAAACTCCATGCAGGAATAGTGCTATTCCTGCACAAAGTGGTTTGTGTTTGTGTACTACAGCAGCGTGCCTTCCATATGCATGAAGGTGTGCTGCACTTTCTAAGCCGTACTGGCATAATATTAGAACTTTGCTCTAATATTATGCCAGTATTTCAGTGTCCGCAGACACTGAAATGTAAAATTGATAATTTTAGTGTCCACGGACACTGAAATTAAAGCAGCAAGAGTAAAGCAATACAGGGGGTATGTCACACCTTCTGTGATACACCCCCTGTATTGCTAAAGCACCGTATGGCACTTTTGCCTCTTGCAAAAGCAGGAAATGTGTGCAAATGTACATATAACAGGGGATAAATCCCCCAACAGTTAAAAAGCACAAGCACAGACCCACAAACACACAAAGCTGATTGAGAACATGCCATGCATCAGCATGAAACACACATAAAAGCTGGAAAGCCCAATCAATGCCGGTATTTCACAAATACAGTCCCAAGTAGTTGTCAGAACATGACAATACACATCCATATAACCTAAAACTATAATAATATATACTTATTTATAATACCCTAAGAAATTTGTAAGTGTAGCTAAGTGAGTGTGTACATTATGGCCGTCCCCTTAGCATAGCTTAAACATCCCATAGGAGCTAAATGAAAATAGACAGGTGAAGTTTGCAAGCCAAAATAGTGTAGTGGTTAGAGTTGCAATTTTACATGCAGCTGTTCATGGATTGAGTCCCATGACAAGTAACTTATCTTTCTATGTGAAAGTAGTGTTAACATTATTTTAGTCAACTTAAATTATGTAGCAACTATTTTTATGTCAACCGTTTTAATGTAGCAGTTCCAAAACTGAGATGTCAGTGTAGAAAAGATGTGATACCCCCATATAAACATACGTGCCCCATACAGTATAGTCACACAAGAATATAATGTAATTAAAGCACATAGCGGGATGTCATGGAAGGTAAACGCAAAATTATAATGTATATGTAAATATTATATTATATTATACAATGACTGGCCATTAACATACAAAAACGAGTATGCCAATTGACCAGGCCAACCAGACTGCCCGTTGCAAATCCGAGAGTATACTAACGGAAGAAGGTCTGGTTGCCCGGACTTTTGAATGTGTGCATATCTCCTGTTCTTAGTTTTGTTTTCTCTGCAGAGATAGCAACAGAGAAACAAAGCTATCCATTGCTTTTTTTAACATATCTCGCTATGTTTCACGATTTGAAGAACTCGTATAACATAGCAAGATATCATAAAAAAATGCAATGGAGATCTTCCTTTCAACAGAGAAAGGAAGATCTCCATTTCTGTTTTTAATATATCTCACTATGTTATACGAGTCCTTCAACTTGTATAACATACCGAGATATGTTAAGAAAAAGCAATGGAGATTTTCCTATCTCCGTTGCTACCTCTGTACAGCACTGATGTATTGTGTAAGCATGGGAACATGTCCCTTACACATGCGCAGTACATCAGAAATGCCCCAGGATACCAGAAAACTGCAGAAGGGCAGCACGGAGGCATTATACAATGACATTTTTAATAAAGGTAAGTATTGTTTTCCTTAAATAATGTCATTGTATAATAGCAATGGCCAGGTGTGGGCAATGCTGGTGTTACCCACGGCTGGCTTTGTTTTGTCACTCAGGCTTCACCATCCTTATTCTGCCCAGCAACAAAATAGTAAACCCTGCCAAGTCTCAAACCCGGGATGTTGTCCTCTACAATCACAGCAAAATGCCACTATCCCATGTGAGCTGTGAGGAGGTGTAGTGCTTTAACAAACATATCCTGCCTTCAGGTAATTTGGCATTATAAAGAAAACAGCAGCCCCAAGTGTTGAACTTACTTGGCCCTGTGCACTAGAATCAGATAAATGCACCACTACACCATCCAAGCTATAGGTGTTAATGTTGCATTTTCAAGCATATCATGAAATAGAGGCATACAACATTAGGGAGAAAGCTTTATGGAACCTTTTGTGTATTGTATATAGACATATAAACACACACACGCACGCACACACACACACACACACACACACATATATATATATATATATATATATATATGTGTGTGTGTGTGTGTGTGTGTGTGTGTGTGTGTGTCTGATTAAACATATATATGGAAAATTAAAGTCATAATGTAGATATACATAAATAAAAATATAAAAATATAAAGGAAGGAAAGAAAAAAAAAAGAAAAAAATATAAATATGTATATATATATATATATATATATATATATATATATATATATATATATATATATATAGCATGCAGTGTAGTTTTACCTCAGAACCATCCCTCTCAACCTGTTAGTGCAAGGAACCTGTACAAAGGCTGTGGGGGGGGGCACATATATGGACATATTGCAAAAATCGCCATTACAAATGAAAACATGTGTTACAGCAACAGTGTGTGTTTCAGCAGACAATCACTGAAGGATATGAGGATGAAAACTGAAATGTCATGTAATTTATTTACTGACATAAATCCTTGGATCATCACCATGATTTACCAGACAAATAGAAATACATTGTGGAACTGAACATAAGTATGGTCCAAACATCTGGACATTCTGTGAAAATTCTGGAAGTGGAGAGGAATGCTCAGAACCCCTTAGTGCAGTGAATCTGGACCAAACCTGACAAAGTGGGGGACAAAGGCCTGAAAATAGGGACATGTCCAAAATACGTCAGTAGATAAGCTGAGAAAGTTCATGTAGTAACAGTGTATGTCCTAACATATATCGACTGAAATATCACAATTCCAGGACTCAATTGCTTCTCATTAGTTACTGACTTCAGTCCCCACATCATCCCATTGATGCATCATGCATACATAACAGTTATGGGGACCACATCAAAGATATTGGCCACACAACTGGACATCCTATGAATATGTGGACATAACACAACATTAGGGAAACTACACTGAGCTACTGAGCAATGCACAGACTACAATCAGACTGACATAACACTACCCAGGTCCAGCTCTGGGGCTGTACACATGCATTAGCAAATATAACAGACATTACAGGGATGTAACACTGGTGGAAAACAGACACTGGTGTGCAAGTGCATACCCCCAAACAAGTGCACCACAGTCACAGTGACATACCAGTAAGCAAACTGAATGTGACAGTATAATACTGTGTGAGCTACCACATACTGTTTGCCACTCACACATTACCCCTACATATACTGCCCCAAGTCACAGTGTACTGGGAATCCTGAGGTGTTACAGGACATGTCACAGTTAGCCCCCACAAGCATACAGACCAGATAGACCTCCAGCAGCTGTAGCAGCATGCAAAGTCAGATAGGTAAATGATGTATGGCACTCACATCTGCTACTCTTCCTACTCAGCCCAACAAACATATACACACAACACTGCTACACAATCTTGGCAGTCGGTTCACAATGGCCAGACATACATAATGGCCGTATGTGCAGATTTCCACAGAATCACCAGGGTGTGGACCCCTGACCTTGGCCACTGCTGTATACCATGGCCAGGAGTCTGCTAGGTCATTGGCACAATAACTGGAGTGCAGTTGTTAATTAATCATATACCATACCTCTGCACCTCGTAGTGCAGGACATCTGGACAATGCATGGCATACTTGTGGAACAGGGGGCTGAAAAGAGGGACATATCACACATAATGGTGTTACAAACTGAAACAGTAGCTGGTGTTACATGTGTTGTTGTAACATAACATCCCTGAAGGATATGATGTCAGGAACACCAATGGATGTCAACACTTCCTGACTACAATCCTTACATTATCCTACCAACCCCACAAAAACAGATGTTGTTCAAGGAACAGAACAAGCATAATAGGTAAACATCCAGCCAGTCTGTGGGCAACATGACAGTTGAGAGGTATGTCAGGGTCCTATCACTGTCAGATGTCTAGTCACTCAGTAAATGCATGTCCAGACAAACCCTGTCAATGTAGCAACCCTGCATGTGTATAACAGCACTAATGACATACAATCTGAGCCAAAATCTGGAGCTTTGTCCCCCATGTTGTTGGTTTGTCTTCACATGTCCTGTCCTGTGAGGCATTTTCACCTACTGTCTGTGAAGCTGTAGCCCCCACATCTCTGTAATGTCCCCTGCACAGGCAACAAAAATGGCCAAGGCCCACATGAAGGGCATCCCATATGTTGGAACTAGCAGCTGTGTCCAGGCCCACAAGACAATACTATATGGGCACCTACATAGCTTTATGGCCTCAGCAATTCCTGCCCATGCAACATCAACCCCCTCAAGGTAGGCTCAACACCTGTGGTGGACAGCAGCAATACACAAACCACAGACTTGGTCCCTATACTGGCTGTACAGGGCAAATCAGGAGCACACACCAACTTGGCATTGTCAGCCTTTGTCTTATCAAGCATATAAGGCCACAGGTGGAGCACTGTAAGGCTAACTATGAGTACAAATTGGACACATCCACCAAGGCCAATCACAAGGCCATCTTTAGATATGTCTACAGTTTCTGAAGCAACAAACCAACCCACCCTATAATGGTGGCCAATCAGACCACATACGCACACAACATAGCTATAGCCAACCTGCTGCAGCTAGGTTTAGGGCAAACACCATCCCCTGACTCAGAATCACTATATGTGGATATGCACAGTACCCACACCCCTCCCCTCATTACCAGTGAGCAGGTACATATTGCCTAGTGAAAGGCAACAAACGTAAGATTCCATGGGACCTGATGACATCATTGTCTGTATCCTACATTAACTCAGGGATGTTCTCCCAGCTCCATTACACACTGTAGTCACACCAAGCATTGGCACCATCCACACCCCATCTGCATGGAAGATGGCCAGTGGCATCCCTCTACACAGACACGAATAAGGAGTACAGGATTACAGAATCAACTAGCCCTCATTGGGGGGAATATGACACTCTAAGATCAGCAGTGCAGTGCAAGCAGATACAGTGCTGATACATTACAGGGGTATGTTGTGGTTGTGAGTGGTGGCTACTGGTATGCAATGCAGCTGTGCAGATTCTGTACATACTTTTGCCAAATGTATGAGGTACTGTGATGTGTCTCCCTTTTTATGTCTTCCAGGTGCAATGTCACATCAGCAAAGGTCAACTTTCTCAGTGGCTGAGACAAATACACTCGTAGAAGCCATACTACACAACCATGCCATAATGATTGACTGGTCCCAGCAACAGCTGCAGGAGAGGACCGGCCTGTGGGATGACCTTGTCTGCAGGTAAACAATGTCAGCCTGCACGCATGTACATAAGAGCATGTCTGGCATCGTGAAAGTGACCTCATACGCCATGCCCAGCAAAGGGCTGCTGCAGTGGCCAGGGACCACACAGCCACAGTTGTGGGCCTGGCCATGCAGCCCCACTGACAACCATCAGAGAGCTCCTCGGGTACCTTGGGGCACCCATCCCAGTACAACATCAGAGTACAGACCCCCCCACATACTGGCAGTGGGTGGCACCCAGACAATGGACAAGGAGTGTGCAGGTAAGGCCCCAGCATAGATTACTAGAGTAGTGTAGCAGACATACTTGTAATTGTAGTGTATCTATGTGCATGTGTCAGGTCGGATTGCAGTTGTGCATGGGGTTTTGTAATGCAAAGATATGCACATCTATGGTGAGGGACAGCAAATTGTGTAGTATTGTGGGTTGTACTATAAATGTGCAGACATGCTGCATCCATCCTGTACCAATGCCACATGTGGGTCTGCTGACAATACTTCCCTCCCACAACTACCTATGTCCCTCCGGTCTGCATGTGGGACGGAAGCCTGCAGCTGGTGAGTATGTAATTGTTCCGTTGTGGTTTGCCAATACCACAGGCATGTGAAGGCCATGCAATGCACCATGCATACAACTGTCATTCATAGCCATATTGCTTTATGTGCATGTTCACTTGTGTTGGGATTTACTGCATTGCATCACAGTGGTCACCACAGGGGCATATCTGATGAGAATGAAACATCCCTATAGCATACCTCATGACCTGTCAGTGTAAGACTTCTGGACAGAGACCAAAAACATGGGGGGATGGCCTATGGTAGGGAAGTGTATGAAACATTACTGTCATATAGGGGATATAAACAGTGTACACACCCCTGTTAAGATGCCAGGTGTTTGTGATATATATACAGATTGAGACCACAATAAGTCAGTCCACACATTTTCCAACCTGTAACATGACCTATGACATGAGCAATTCACCTGTAAAACCAATCAATCTGTTGGGCACCAAATATGGAGTATACAAACCTTACAACAAGCTGGATGCATGTGTGTGCACACCCTTCAAATAATATGTTACTACAACATCTTGTGATTTATTGACAGCATACAGTCTGCTTGGTACACACCTGCCATCAAGTAAAGGCACTCTGAGTAACTGTGTAACAGTCTGCTGTCCAAGTGCGATAATCATGATATTTGCTCAGTTGCCTGCAACAGCCATGGCTTGCAGACAGCTGATAAAGCAGCAAAGGGATCTCATACTTGAAAGGTATCAGTCAAGAATAGGGTAAATCAACATTGCCACAGCATTGCACACACCATGGAACACAGTGGAGACTTTTGTCAAAAGGTGGATTAAATATGGGACAACAGTGCTGTTGAAAAGCACCTGACGTCCCTCCAAAAATTATGAGAAGACATGTCAAGATGTGGTCAGGGAGGCTGCCAGGGGACATACAGCAACACTGAAGTAGTTGCAGGTATCTCTTGCTAGTACTGGTGTTGTGTACTACATGTGAGAACACTCTCCCATATTCTGTATACGTCTGACCTATGGGTTAGGGTCAGAAGATGGAAGCTTTTCCCCACACCAGAAAACATCCAGGGGTGGATACAAATTGCAATACAGCACATCATGTCTCTCAAGGGCATGTGTGAAAATGTGTCATGGTGTAATGAGACTATGGATCGACTTCACAGCCACAATACCAAATATGTGTGGTGCACAAGCAACACCTCACATAATCTGAAGATCAACATCCCCATGGTGAATCAGACTGGTGGCAGTGGCCCGCTGTGGGGAAGCCATTCCAAAGCCAGAACAGAGTTTGTAGTCATGGTGGTGGGAATTCTGAACATTTCCAAATAACACCCATGTCTGCCAAAATCCATCAGGTGTCTGCAAGAATTCTGAGGATGGGGAGGTGTGTCAGCCTTCAACATGACAAAGACCCGAAGCATGCATCCAAAAGTACCTAAGAATGCCTCCACCTGAACACACTCATGGTTATGGATTAGTCCAGCCAGAGCCTACACCTACACCAAATAGTAAAACACCAGTGTGACCTAACAAGGGCTGTGCACATGAGCTGCCCATGCAATCTGACAGAGTTGGGTGACCTTTGCATGGAAGAGTGGCCAAATAATGCCACGTCAGGTTGAGCCATGCTGATAGACACCTTCACAAGAAGAGTGAATGCTGTAAGTCACTTACAAGGTGCTTCAATGAAGCATGATTTCAAGGGTGTGCACAATTATGCAATCACCATATTGTACATATTGCAGTCATTATATTTTACATGTAACGTGTTTGTTTATAGATTGGATTGCACAGGCCATATGTCACATGAACGGTGGGTAACATATTTGAATGCATTATTGCAGTCTCATCTTGTATAGTACAAGAACATGGCATGTTAACAGGGTTGGGTACACTTATCATAGCCACTGTAATCTTAGAAGGTTGGTGGTGTAAAAGGAATTGTGTGACCATACATTCACTGCTGGTTAGGAGGTCTGACACTCAAATATATGCCATTAATCAATGATGTCACTCATCAGATCATCCCACTTATGTAACAGAGAAACACAGGGGTTATGAGAAATAGAGCAAACATATTAGCCAGACTTCTACACATCCTGTGAGGATATGTACAGTTGTGAAGTATGTGTTGTAGTACTTGCCACTGTGCTACACAGGTGAACAGCAATGATGTGTACATGGGTGCAGTCAGTGCTGGTGAATGACCATCACATACTAACAATAAGCATGTATCCCAGAGCTCTATATTGTTAGTTACATGTAGTAAAACTGGCTGCAATTCATGATGTTGAGGGCCATGTGTCACGCATGTCACCATTTAGGCAATGTGTGGTCTGTGTAACAGATTTGTGCCACCTCAACTGTAAGTGTGTGTGTGTGTGTGTGTGTGTGTGTGTGTGTGTGTGTGTGTGTGTGTGTGTGTGTGTGTGTACCAGCCAACGTCAAAGTGCAGGTTTTAATGTGCATATGTTGTTTTACCCTCACAGGTGGCAATGGGGTTTGGGTCCCCCTTTCAGAAATTGATGTCATTATCTCTGCAGACTCTGACAATTAGGATAGGAATAGTGAGGTATAGGTGGGGTTGTCAGGAGCTGAATCTTTGCCATTGGTTTGCATCCCACTGCTGTCCACATTATCCCTGCACACAGTGGCAATGCCCACAGATATCCCATCACCAGTGGCCACAGATGATGGACATTTGGCAGGTGGTGGCATTGAATAGGCTAGTGTGATGACTATGGGAGATATGAGTGAGGACACTGGCCATAGCCAGAGTGCAGGTGAGGTCCCACACAGGTGGATGGACAGGTGTGCTTACAGGAGGAATGCTCCTCATCAGGCCACTGTTGCAAGTGCCACAGAAGAAGTCACCAGATGCATGTTCCGGGCTGTCATGGATGCACAGGCAGATAGTGAACACCACAACAGACAAATACTCAGGGTGGTGGATGCAACTCTCCCTGATTTACGTGGTGACATACATGACCTTGTTGAAGCCACATGCCAAAATACTGAGGTCATGAATAGATGGTGGGGTGAGACCTTGGCAATCCTTGACCATGGCATGTCTGTACTAGAGCATGCAGTGGTAGATGGCCATTGGCCACATGGATGTAGGTCATCACTAACAACAGCTGGGAGTCTATGGGGCCATGCACCTTTACACTCCCTTAGTGGTAGTGACACCAGCACAACAAAGAAGGGATGCTGTCCACAACACACCAGAACAGGCCAAGGCCATGTGGTCCTTTCCAGTCCTCTCCAGCAGACAGCAGTCACCATCAGGAAGGAGTACTGCATCTAGCCTTGAGCCTGGTGGTACCAGTGATACCTCTGGCAGGACTGGTTCCCGTGTTCGTGCCCGGAGATGTTAACCTGGACACCCTGCCATGTACAGTACACAGCTGTCTGATGTACCCCTGTGTAGGTCAGCCACATATTGTGACTACACACACACACACACACACACACACACACACACACACACACACACACACACACACACACACACACACACACACACACACACACACACACACACACACACACACACACACCTGTATCACAGGCAGGTCACCTCCAGACACACACAGCACCTCTGCATAGCCCATCTATTGGATACCCCTCCAAACATGCACATGATGTCAACCGTATGGCCTAGCCTAGGCCTCTGGCAAACCCACACCACACCCTCTGCATATGATGATACCTGTGCCACATCCCTGTCATCAGTACCATCGATGCAAGGACATGCCAATATGGGTCTGATGCACAGGGTGAATATAGTACAGTGTATCTATGTAGCACTATGTAAGGTGCTGTCTGCTTGCATATGTTATGGGTACACATACAGGTGTATGCACCATATTAGCCTGGATGTATTAGGTTCATAGGTTCATACTAGGCTATCTGCCCTAGGGCATTTATAAGCCTAGCCAGAATGTGTTTGGCTTTCACCACCCATTTTAAATTTATTTTGCTATGCCCTTTTTCGAGGTTAGTATACTGTGCCTCTGTCTAACAGTGACACAGAAGTGATACCCGGGGTAAACCTATGATCTCCCATCCACTCATCAAGATTCCTCTTGAAGAGAGTCAATGAGGGACTCTGCCTAACCTGGACTGGGATTTTATTCCACAGTGAAGGGAGCCTCTGGGTTATGAATCTGTCCCTCAAGCATGTCCTATTTATTTCAGTGCTGAGGTTCAAGTCTCTCAAGCGCGTGGCTCGATGGGATTTGGATTTTCTGAGGTGCAGCATGTCCATTAATTCCGGGTTGGACATGGCTTTATATGTCAGGCACAGATCGCCTCTGAACAGGCGGTATGCCACTGAGTAGAGCTGGAGTTTCTTTAACCGGGCAGCATATGGCATCTGTTTGAGCCCCTTGATCCTCTTGGTGAGGTACTTTTGGGGTCTTTCCAGTTGCTGCAGGTGTCTGGTAAGGTACATCCCAAAAGGGGCATTGAACTCAATTATGGGCCTGATGAGGGATGAGTAAAGAGGCATGATGACCTCCCCTGATCTAGATGTGAATCCCTTCATGATTAGGTGGGCTATATAAAATATTTTTCTAACCACTTTGGCCACGTGGTTGTCAAATGAGAGATTGTTATCAACTTGGGTCCCCAGGTCTCTAATTACTTCTTCTGTACTTAATGGATTACCACCTATGTGGTAATTTGTGAGCACTTTGTTTTTGCCAAAGGGATGACTATACACTTTTGGCATTTAGCTTGAGGCCATGGCTCTGGCACCAGTTGTCTGTTTCTATGAGGCCCTTTTGGAGGATGCTTGTGTCAGCTGGAGAGTCGATTATGGCACCCAGTTTGCAGTCATCTGCGAACTTGGTCAGCCACAGTCCTTCCGTGTTGGCCTGTACCTCCGAGAAATATATACCGAACAAGAGAGGTCCCAGGACTGAGCCTTGTGGGACACCACTTGTAACTGGTTTGGAGTCTGACATGGCTCCAGCAATTCTAACCATGTGGGTTCTGTCCTTGAGCCAGTTTGCAATCCATCTAGTGACATAGGGGCTTATATTTAAGCTGGTGAGCTTATCTATAATGCCCGAGTGAGGTATTGTATTGAAGGCTTTTACGAGGTCCAGGTAGGCTGTGTGGACAACCTTCCCTTCGTCAATGGCCTTGGTGACTGTTTCAAAGAAATCAACCAGGTTTAAGAGGCAGGATCTGCTCTTAACAAAGCCGAACTGGGTAGGATCCAGTGTCTGTAGGTCCCCAATATCTTTATTTATGAGGTCCATGATGATCCTTTCCATAGCTTTGCAGACCAAGCTAGTCAGGCTTATGGGGCGATAGTTTCCAGGATCTGTTGAGGCACCACCTTTATGGAGAGGGACCACTGTTGCTGTACGCCACTCTTTGGGCACATATCCTGTAGTAAGGCTGAGATTGAACAGTAGTTTTATGTTTGGGTTTAGCTCTTCTTGGAGTTCATGTAGGACGCAGCCCGGGACACCGTCTGGTCCCATTGATGCTGTGTTTTTTGCTTTGGAGAGGAGGCTCTTACCTGAGCATCTGAGATGTCAGGGGGGCAGCACTCTGCTGGGATAGATATTTGTCCTTTTGGTGGGGAGGGGGGGGGTTGCGCTGAACCTGTCAGCTAGGATGTTGGCAATGTGTGTGGGTTCAGTGTATTTTTTGTCATTTTGGACTAATTCTGAGCATATCTGGGAATTACCACCCAGGTTCCTAACATAACTTGCTGTTAGTACCACTGACGGAATGTAGTCTGACATGCTGTATTCTGCTTGTGTTCCAGGTTTTTGTGTGTCTACAGGCTGTGGCCCTGCAGACATTCCCAAGAGGGAGTATGGAAGACTGGGAATACACTGACCATGTCATAGGCAATGTACAGCTTTATATGTACATGTACCAGGTGTATATGCATGCAACAGTGTGTGTGAGGGACACTTTTGTCAGACAGTGTGACTTTGCATACATACCCCTTGTCACAGACAGGTAGCCTTCAAACATGTCAGCTCAGTGTTGTGTACTACCACAGGCTCATACATGCAGAACAGGTTACTGGAGTACTGTCAGCAGGTCCCTCACAAGTGTAGCCATTACATTAACTGCAACACATTCACCTGTCAACACCTGCTGGCCCTGCCATTTTTTTGCCATACACTCAGCCCTGATGCAGTTGATGAGGGCAGGCATGATACTGTGTATGACAGGTTGTGGTATGTATTCTTGAGTTCACCAGGTGGAACAGTGAGACAAAATGGTATATCCTTTGCATACACAAAGTAAGGACTGACACATGGGATGTGGACACAGTATCATCAACACAGTTAACAATACACAGATTAGTAAACCTACATTTCCACCATTTTTTACCGTACTACTACATACACATGACATGCTCCATATAGATTATGTGCATGGGACATAACGCACTACCTCTTACAACACGCAATGTTCTAAATGCCTCCATGGATGGTGAGATAACCCACCAGACATAGGATGTGGAGTCATGCACTGTTCCTACAAGCCTGGACAAGTAATGGTGAAGCAGGTGTTGTATCAGCATGATGTTTCAGGCAAGTATGATGCATGATGCTGATGTGTGTCACCACCCTCACTGTGGCCAATTTGGCAACAATATCACATACACGTGCATTGTTAAGGGACATAGACCACATATAGTTTGCAAAAAAAAAAAAAAAAAGTTCTAAGCTTGTTTCCTGCCTTTCCTGCAACTAATCTAGTCCAAATACAGCTTTGATGTATTCAGGACTGTTTGTATACATCTGAGTGGTGCCAAAATGTCTGCTCTTCAATTGTTCCCATAGATCTGCTAGTTCTCTCCTCTCCTGCACTTTTACTAGTTTATTAGTCAACCACTTTACCAGTCTTCTTGTAGCAATTAGTGTAGCACACAAAAGTGCTACCAGCACTAAATGTTCTACAAGGAAACAGCTCGAGTACTTATTATTAATGCCATCCTCTCCAGGCATGTCTAAAGGTCAGTTCCTTGTGGTTTCTCCTATTAAGCTGGTGAACTCGGGGATCCTGAGGCAATGGAGCAACTGCCTCATATACACTGACAATCCTCTTCTCTTACTTCCCAACAGTGAGACTTGTGAGAGATGCACTTATATATCCAAAATGGAAGCCACACACTCTCCGGCTAAGACTGGAATAGTTGGTCAAGAGGAGAAGGTCAACACTTGCACTGTACCACATGGAACACATAGGTCTCCAAAACACACAACAGCCCTGCCTTCACATAAAACACAAACCATACACCCACCTTTACAGAGGCTCTCATTTCAAATCTACCCAAACAGCAGAGGTGTCCAAGGCAGAAATGCACTCTACCACCACAACACAACACCAATCATGAGACACATAACTCTCATAACAATTTGCCACTCAACCAAAGCCCCTATGGCAAAACAGCATGCCCAACACACTGGTCATAGGTGATGCGATAGTGAGGCACACTGATGTCCCACTCACTAGGCTGAATAAGGAGAAGGTAACAGTAAGCTGCCTGTCAGGTGCCAGGATCTGTCACATAATGCATGCACTCAGGTCCCTCAACAACAGGTACAAATATGACTCTGCCATTGTACGTGTGGGTGTGAATGACCTGAGACATACCTCCCTGGACTACATGAAAAGAGACATGGAGTAGCTCTTGGATTATGTAACCCAGGTGGGTATGATCCTAGCCCTGAGCACCATCCTACCATCACCCAGAATGATACCACAATACAAGCAGTAACTAATTGATTTCAACAATTGGCTAAGTTTCTGGTGTCATTCCAAGGGGATCCACTGTCTGTCTGCCTGGGATGACATGATTGACAGACCTCCATGCTTTGCCAGAGATGGCCTGCATCCATCAACCCTGGGCTTCCGGATACTGGCCAAGTCTCTTGCCATCCCTATACCTTTTTTAGGCTTTGTTTCAAAGACCAAATTACCACTATAACAGCTACAAACAAATGCAATCTGAAGGTCATGCTACTCAATGCTAGAAGCGTAAATCTCAAAAAATGCACTACCTCGAAGCACCCCTTAAAATGGAGAACATCGACATTTGTGCTGTAACAGAGACCTGGTTCAAAGCAGCAGAAAGCACCCCTGCACTACCAGGATATAACTCATTCCACACCTTTTGACCCAAGAACTTGGACCAAAGCTCCAAAGGCAGTGATGTTTCCATATTCATAAAGGATGTGCACACCTCCAGACTGGTAGCCCAACATAACCCATCAGAGATACTTCAGCTGCAGCTAACATTGGGTAAGACAGAGATTCATGTCATAGCCTGCTATCGGTCCCCAACTATGTCTCAAGACTCACACTCCACATTCCTAAGCACCCTGGAGAATATTAGGGTCTAACCTAACACTCTCATACTGGGCCACTTCAACTACCCCTCCATTAACTGGGAAAACTACTCATGTAGCAATACACTTGCCCAATGTTTCCTGAAATTCATTAATTCCAATGCCCTGGACTAGCTCGTTCATACCCCAACTAGAGGTAGCAACATCCCTGACCTGGTCATTACTAATATGGGTGACTGCTGTTCTACAACAATAGTCATCTCCTCCCTGGTTTGATCTGACCACAAACTAATCACCTTGGAAATTCCCATCCCACCCACCCCTGCAAAGGTAACCACCATGAACAGCTTCTCCAAAGCTAACCTTGGGGTCCTAAAACAGAGATGGCTAATGTCACAGCACCCGTGGAAATGGAGAATAGTTGCATGATCGCTGGATCATACACCAATGCACTGTACAAACACGTACACAAATGCATGGATCTCACCATAACCAATAGAACTAAGATGCTCTTCTCCAAAAAAGAAAGCCAGTCTGGTGGTCTCCTACCATAAACAAACTCTATAACAGAAAAAAGAAACTGAGGCAGAATAAGGTGAATTCCCAAGACTGGAAAAACTCCCTTAACAAAACGTTGACATCCCTCACCAAATCCCCTACAGCTAGCTGTGAAAACAGCATTGCAGCAGATAACAAAGACATCCACAAGGCCTTCTACAGTCATGTAAAGAATTTCCATGGCAATATCCAGATTTGCTCTGAGCTACTGCACAATGGTACTTCCTATACCAAGCCAACAGATATTGCCAGTATACTGGCTGACAGATTCAGTGCCAACTTTATCCCTCTCTCCCCCACCAATCACAATACTAGTAGATTGCCAGGCACCCAGTATTACTGCTACACAGGTTAAAATAGCACTGTCCAAGGCCAAGAATACAGCTTCTATGGGACCTGACAATATCCCTGGCTGTGTTCTACATGAACTACAGAGTGAACTGGCACCACACCTGTTCAATCACAGCCTCACCTCGGGCTTTGTCCCTACCGACTGGTGCACTAATACAGTCATCCCACTCCACAAAGGAGGAGTGACTACAGACCCTGGGAACTATCGCCCCATTAGCTTGACAAGTCTGATATGCAAAGCTATGGAACGCATCATCATGGTCCTAATAAACAAGGATATAGGGAATATCCAAATTCTGGATCCCACACAGTTTGGTTTTGTGAAGGGTAGATCATGCCTGCTCAACCTAGTCAACTTCTTTGAGTCAGTCACCAGAGCTGTGGATAAAGGCAAGGTAGTTCATACAGCCTACCTTGATCTGTCCAAGGCCTTTGATACCATTCCCCATGCAGGAATAATAGAAAAACCACTAAGCTAGGCATTAACCCCTATATCACTAAGTGGGTTGCAAACTGGCTCACAGATAGAACCCACAATATGAAAGTAGCTGACTCCAAGTCAGACTGCCAACCAGTAATGAGTGGAGTCCCACAGGGTTTGGTCCTGGGTCCTCTCCTGTTTGGTATCCACATTTCTGAAGTTCAGGCCAACATGAAGGGGCTCTGGTTGATAAAGTTTGCAGACGATTGCAAGTTGGGAGCTATCATTAATTCCCCAAGTGATGCTTGACATCCTGCAGAAAGGCCTCACTGAGACCAACGACTGGTGTCAGAACCATGGCCTTAAGCTCAATGCCAAAAAATGTGTCGTCATCCCCTTTGGGAAAAACTCAGTTCCCATAAATTACCACATTGGTGGAAGTCCACTGAACACAGAAGGCGTTATAAGAGATATAGGAACACAGGTTGACAGCAACCTCTCTTTTGACCACCACATTGCCACAGTGGTCAGAAAGTACTTCTATGTGGCACATCCCATTACGAAGGGTATTGCATCCAGGAAGAAAGAGGTCATTGTCTCCCTCTACTCTTCCCTCATTAGGCCAATCATTGAGTACAATGCCCATTTGGCATGTACCTCACTAGACACCTGCAGCAACTGGGGAGGCTGCAAAAGTACCTCAGAAAGATTATCCTAGGCTTTAAACAGTTGTCCTATATGGACAGACTCAAACAACTCCAACTATTCTCTGTCTCATATCGCCTACTTAGAGGTGATCTCTGCTTGACTTACAAAGCCATGTCTGACCCAGCTCTGTTAGAAATGCTACATCTAAATAAATCCCAATCCCTCCACACCACATGCTCCATAGGCCTCAACCTCATTACCACAATTAACAGAACATGCTGGAGGGACAGGTTCATAACCCAGAGACTGCCCATGCTATGGAATAGACTTCCCATACATGTCAAACAGATCACCTCACTGACCTCTTCAAGATAAATTTTGCTGAATGGATAGGAAATAGAAAATTCACCCCGGGGTTCACTCCAGTTGCTCTACTCAACAAAGGCACTTGGAACTAATTGGCATGATGCCAGCATAATTATATGGGCTAGGCTTGTAAAAGTTCCAGGACCATTAGCCTAGTACACACCTATGAACCTATGAATCTAAACATTTTGATATTCCATAGACATCTGTACAGAGGACTGGTATGGTCTGCACAATGGTTTAACATGCTGCATATGAGGCAAATGCTGTCACCATGCTATATAAAGTAATGCTATTGGGAGGTGGTAAACAGGCGTGGATGGTACACCAATCAAAATGGTATCTGGCAAAAAGGATATGATCTTTAGCCAAAACGACACACACACAAACTTGCCAATAATGAGATTAAAATCCCTTTTTATCAAGTTATTTCTATTATAGTGTTATGCAGTTATCAGATGCACCACAGAGCTTACATGATTTCCCTTAGTCCCAAGGTACTTCTAAGGTGAATGACATCAGCAGACCTAGTAAATTATGGTGAGGGGAAGTGTAAAGGGTGGTACACAACTCAAAATGGTATAACACAGACAGTATATGATTCTTACACACAAGCACATAGTTGCCACTATTGAGATTAGAACTCCTGCCTATCTAGTTATTTTGACTATAGTATTACGCAGTTATCAGACATGTCACAGGGGCTAAATAATTGCACCACCTCCAAAGGTACTTTTAAGGTGAATGATAACAACAGGACTAGTAAATTAGGGTGAAATGAAGTTTAAAGGGTGGTACACAGCTCAAAATGGTATAACACACACAGTATATGATTATCTCACACACACACACACACACACACACACACACACACACACACACACACACACACACACACACACACACTTGCCAGCATTGAGATTAGAACTCCTGCCTATCTAGTTATTTGTATTACAGTATCACGCAGTTACCGCACATGCTACAGAGCTTACTGGGCTAACAATTCGCTAAAGGTGTTGATAACTGCACAGATGAGGTAAAGTATTTCAGGTGGCAGAAAGTCTGCCTTCAGGTTTTCCCTTAAATCTTGCTAGTTCTTTCTCTCTTGCACTTAAAATAGCATAACAGAATCCGCGGTGGTGCAGTGGTAGCGTTGTTGCCTCACAGCAAGAGGTTCTCCCGTTCGATTCTTGGCTGGAGTGTGGGGAGTGCCTTCTGTGTGGAGTCTGCATGTCCTCCCCGCTGTTGGGTGGGCATTCAAAAGACATGCATAAATAGGCGTGCCTTCGTTGAAGGTTGAAATTTGAGCTGGCACCTTGGCATTCGTGAAAATCTACTGCCAATCATTAGCGGACAGGAGTTTTGCTGTGGCAACCCCTAACCAGGATAAGCTGAAAGACAGACAACAACAACAACTTAAAATAGCATAATAGCTATGCACTTCAACAGATTATTGTATCAATAAGTGTAGCACACCTGGGAGCCATCAGCAGTAATTGTTCCTCTCAGAATTAGCCCCAGTACTTAGTAGTCATGACCACCCCTCCTGGCATGATTGAAGTGCAGTTTTCTGTGCTTTCACCCATTAACCTGATGCACTTAGCCATTCTGAGGCACTGTTACAACTGCTTCATGTACACAGACACCCCTCTCCTCTAAACACTAAACACTCAGACTTGTGAGAGTTGCCACTATATCACCAAATTTGGAAATATGCACTCTCCAGAGATGACTGGACTAGCTGGTCAAGAGGATAAGGTTAACACATGCACCACACCATGTGGAACACATAGCTTGCCACAAATTCCACTATCACAGCCCTGACATATACTCACAAACCACACACCCACATTCACAGAGTCACTCAATGGACATTTACCCCCCCCAGCACAGACCAGCAAGACAGACACCCACTCGGTCACCACAACACAGAGCATGCCAAAGGAGACATATGTCACCTAAGCCCATAAGGCTAACCACCTTGCCCAATGCAGCAATCATGGGTGACTCAATACTGAGGTTGATTATGGAGAAGGTAACAGCCAACTGCCTACCACATGCCAGCATCCAACACATGACACACCCAGTCAGGTCACTTCACAACAACTACAAGTATCACTCTGTCATCATCCATGTGGGTGTGAATAACCTGAGACAAACCTGCCTGGACTACATGACAAGAGACATAGTTGAGCTCTCAGTTTATGTGGCCCAGGCAGATATGACAGTAGCCCTGAGCAGTATACTACCATCACCCAGAATGATGGTGCAGTACTATCAACAAATGATTGACTTCAACATTGGCTTATGTGTTATTTGTCATTCTCAGGGGATCCAGTCTCTCTCTGCTTATGATAACCTGATTGGCAGACCTCAATACCTTGCCAGAGATGGCCTGCATCTGTCACCCGTGGGTTTCCAGGTACTGGCTAAGTCTCTTGCCACCCCTATAGTGCCTTTTTAGGCAGTGCTCCAAGTCACATTACCACTGTAACAGCTAGACATGAATACAATTTCAGGGTTATGTTTCTCAACAGTAGACATCTAACTCTCTAGATGCAGTCACCCAAAGCACTCCTCAAAATGGAGAACATTGACAGTTGTGTTGTAACAGAGACCTGGTTTACAGCAGCAGACAGCAGCCCTACGCTAACAGGCTATGACACATTACAAAGCTGTCAGCCCCAAAATATGGACCACAGCTCCACAGGTGGTGATGTCTCCATATTTCTAACAGATATGCATACCTCCAGACTAGTATCCCAGCATAATGCATCTGAGATACTTCAAGTATAACTGACTTTGGGTAATAGTGCAATTCAGGTCATAGCCTGCTATGGGTCCACATCCAGTAATAGCCTGCTATGGGTCCACATCCATGTCCCTAGACTGTCAATCCACATTTCTCAACACCATGGCATCTATCATGGTCCAAACCAGCAAGGACACAGTAGAAGACTTCAACTACCCCTCCGTCAACTGGGAAAAAGTAGTCAAGCACAAATAGACTGGCCCAATGCTTCCTGAAATTCATCAGTTTCAATAACCTGGACCAGCTCATACTGACCCCCAGTAGAGAATGCAACAACCTTGACCTGTGTTGATTACTTACATATGGGGCAGCTGCTCGACAACAGTAGTCAATCCCTACCTGGTCAGATCCAAACATGATGTAATCTCCATGGCAATCCATGTCTTACCCACACCCCCCACAAAGGTAACCACCTTGGAAAATCTCCAAACCTGACTTTGAAGTCATAAAAACAGGGGTGGGTGGCTTCACTGCACCCATGCCAATGGAAAATAGCTGAATGACTGTCGATTCATGCACAAATGCACTGTACAAACATGTACATGAATGCATGGTACTAGCCATAGCCAACAGAACCAACACGCTGTCCTCCAAACACTGGAAGCCAATGTGATGGTTCCCTGCCATTACTAAAGTGTACACCAGAAGGAAGACACTGTTGCAGAAAAAGGTGGACTTGAGATCCCTCATGGAATCATCTACAGCCAGCTATGAAGGCAGAATTACAGCAGACACTGACAACAATCACAAAAGCCTTTGATAGTTATACCAACAACCTCCACGGCAATACCAACAAGTGCTGTGAGTTACCGCACAATGCTAACTCCTATCCTGAGCCAACAGATATTGAGAACAGTCTTGCCAACACATTCAGTGCCAGCTTTACTCCTCACTCCCCCCAAGGGAACAATCACAATGGCAGATGAATGCCAGGCACCCAACATTACTGCAGCCCAGGTTAGACCTGCATTGCCCACAGGCAAGAATACAGCTTCCATGGGAGCCAAACATATCAGTGGCTATGTTCTACATGATGTACAGAGAGAGCTAGCACCACATCTGTGTGCCATGTTCGGTCACAGCCTCACCTCAGGCTTTGTCCCTCCAAAATGGCACACTACTACAGTCATCCCTCTCATAAAGGGGTAGCAACTACAGACCCTGGGGACTATTGGCCCATTAGCCTAACAAGTCTACAATGTACAGGTATGGACCGCATCATCAGGGACCTGACTGACAAAAATATTGGTAATCTCCTAACTCTGGACCCCACACAGTTTGACTTTGTGAATGGCAGATCATGCCTGCTCAACCTGGTTGAATTCTTTGAGTGAGTCTCCAGGGCTGTGTATGATGGTAAGGCACTGCATACAGCCTACCTCAATCTGGTCAAGGCTTTTGATACCATTCCTCAGTAAGGAGTTATTGATAAACCCACCAAACTAGGCATCAACCCCTATATCAATAGGTGGGTTGCAAACTGGTTCACAGAACACATAGTGTGACAGTGGCAAACTCCAAGTCAGACTGGCAAGCAGCCACGATTGGAGTCTCACAGAAATGAGTACTGGGTAGTCTCCTGTCCGGCATCTACTTCTCAGGAGTCCAGTCCAACACAGAGGAACTCTGGCTGACCAAGTTCACAGAGGACTGCAAGCTGGGAGCTATCATTAACAGCACAAGTGATGCAGACATCCTACAGAAAAGCCTCACTGAGACCAATGAGTGGTGTGGAAACCATGGCCAGAAGCTTAGCACTACAAAATGCATCATCATCCCCTTTGGTAGAACACTCAGTTCCCAGTAAGTACCACATCGATGGGAGCCCAATGAACACTGTAGGCATTATAAGAGATGTGGGGACATAGGTTGACAGCAACTTCACCTTCAACCACCACATTGCCACTGTGGTCAGGAATTCCTTCTATGTTGCATATTACATTACCAAGGGTTTTGCATCCAGGAAGACAGAGGTAATCATCTCTGTGTACTCTTCCCTCATTAGACCATTCATCAAGTATTATGGTCCATTTGGCATGTACCTCACTAGACACCTGTAATAGCTGGGGAGGCCACAGAATTACCCCACAAAGAGGCTCCTAGGCATTAAACACATGTCCTACACAGACAGACTCAGAAGACTCCAGCTATTTTCTATGTCATATAACCTAGTTAGAGGCCATCTGTGCTTGACTTACAAAGCCATGTCTGACCCAGCTCTTTTACAAATGCTACATATGAAGACATCCCAAGCCCTCCACATCACACATTGCAGAGACTTCTACCTCATTATCACAATTGACACAACATGCTGGTGGGACAGGTCCCTCACCAAGAGACTGCACATGCCCTGGCATACACTTCCCATACATGTCATGCAGAGCACCTAGCTGACCCTGTTTCACAGAAATCTTGATTGGTGGATGAGTAATAGACAGTTCATCCCAAGGATCACTGTAGTGGCTCTACTTGATACAGGGACTGGGAAGTAACACTGGGTGGCACAATGGCAGGGCCCTTCTACACACTAGGGTTGTAAAGGCTCTTTTTAGCCTACTACACACTTATGAACCTATAAGAGGAATGACATAAGCAGGACTTATAAAGTACGGTAGTGGGTGTTAAACTTGTCAGACTACTTTTCCGTACAAACAGAGGCACTTACACACACTTGCCAGATGTGAGACTAGAACCCCTGCCTAACTAGTTATTTGTACTATGGTGTTAAACAGTTATCACACATGCTACACAGCTTACTGAGCTGACAGCCAGCCAAAGGTACTGATATGGGGAATGACATCAGCAAGACTGATAAAGTAGGGCAGTGGGTGAGAAACATATCAAAATACTTCTACCTGCAAACATACACACACATTTGCCAGATACGAGAGTAGAACCCCTGCCTAACTAGCTATTTTTACATCAGTGTTAGGCATTTATCACACACACTACTGAACTTTCTTGGCTGAGAGTTAGCCAAAGTTGCTGATAAAGGGAATGACATCATCTGGACTGATAAAGCGGGGCAGTGAGACGTGTTGTGGGTGAGAATGGCATAAAACTGTTTCACCTACAAATGAACAAACACATCCCTTAGTCTTGCACACACAACTGTCACACACACACAGTTGCCAGTATTGGGTTTAAGAACTTCTTCCTATCTAGTTACTTGTACTATAGTGTTACGCAGTTATCGCATGTGCTACAGAGCTTATAGAGATAGCAGGTGTCCAGTGGTACCTCTAAAGTGAATGACAGCAGCAGATGTTGTGCAGGCGGCAATGTGAAGTGTACAGAGTGGGAACAGTCTCCTAATACTTGGACCTACAGACACGCACACACACACACACACACACACACACACACACACACACACACACACACACACACACACACACACAGACACACACATGCAAGTGATGTGATATTAACACCCCAATCTCAGTACTATTACACAATGTGGCTCACCTTTTATGCTTGCATGTGCCACTGTTTAACACCAGTATGCCACTGTCCACAGCAGGACGTCACTGTATGCCATTCAGGGTACCCATGTGTGTGGCCTACACTGCTGTGTCTGCCCCCCTATGTCTATCTTTCTGTCACTGTCTGTCTCTCACTTTCCCACATCTATGTGTGTGCATGCTTGACATATATAGTTATCTGTTGGCCATATATGTCTGCATGTGTGTCATACACAACAGATGTGGATATGTTACATGTGGGCCACCTACAGCTTGCTGGGGTAATCCTGTCTGATATATGTATGTGTGTAGGGACAGTTAAGGTGTACATAGCTGTCTGTATGCACAGATATATCTACACAATATAGTCATATAGACCAATGTAGGTTCCAACATGTCCTGTGATTCTCTAAGTGAAGGAGCATGCCCAGTGTGACCTTGTATAGTTAGAGTGGGACTCCATTCCAGAGATAAGTGTACTCCAGTCCAGGGTTTTCTGTGTTACAGACATACCTCTCAGAGGTATAGAGGACTTTACTTGGGGTAATGGTTTGTTTTGGCAGACATTTTCTGACATATCTATATTCTGACAGTGCAATGTATTGTGTCATTACCTAGTGTCAGACATCCTCAAATCATCACAGTGCTTTACCAGAGGAATACTAGTTGTATGATGCATAGACTGATATGATAATAGCAGCAATGTACATTCTTGCCCAACAAGACCAGTTGGGAGGTGTGGCTACAACCAGTTGAATTATAGTCCAGCAACCTGTTGATATACTGGCTAGGGATCTTCTGCTTCTGTGGTATCTATGTAACCTGAGATGTGATATCCTGGTGTTGCCATACCTGTCTGCTGTACATTTTGTGGCAGATTGTCCGGGAATTTGTCTAGAGGTTTTGTCCAGTCTACATAAACATGTGTTTTTATGGCAAGTTATTTCAGTATAATTGAAAAGTGATGTTACACAATATTGACAGACATTACTGCATTAGCCTACATAACCTTCAGGCAATTCCTGCTACTGCAAACCCCTCACCCTACCAACTTTTTCAGTATGTCAGGGCAATATTTGTCACACATGCCTATCATTGTGTCTTCCACATTTACTGGTGCCCTTATTCAGACATGTTGCTGTCAGAAGTTTGGTGTTATGGGTGTGGGTACAGACTGCATTGTACTGTGCAGGCATGTCCATTATATACAAAAGCAGACATAAAACAAGGACAAAAGCCATATTGATAATGACCACTGGTAACAGTACCAAGAAGCATGATTATTCACAAAAGCCCTAGCACCTCGGCTACACAACCCTCAAGAAGTCCATTATATGTGTAGTATATTCTACATAGCAAATGTGACTTTCAGGTATGTTAGTGGCAGAGCAATATGTGTCACTGACATGCATAATCATCAGCACTGCAATTATCTGCACATGGCCCTGTGACAGACAATCTGTAACTAGGACAGTACAAGATGACAGCCAGGAGAACATACTGGCCAGATCCTGACAGTATTGACCACACATGGACATAGCTCATTGACCCCTGCATATTGAGCACATGCAACATGTTTTCGGGTGTATTGGGTCAGCCCTACCAATCTGTGTTATGCTATTTCCCTGCAAACATACATGTTACTGCATTTCTGTGGGTATACGGGGGGGGGGCACGACTGTCAACTGTAGACATGTGCAGAGACTGTGCTGATATTTGCTTTACATTTTGATTCCATTTACCATACTATTGTGCCCTGTCTTGGGGACTACAGGCATATCAGTAAAGAGCACAGGTGAGATTGTAATGGCATACATTTGCATGTCAGACGTCTTACCCTTCAGAGCCTAACTGCCACTGCGAGACCTGCTGTGATATGACTATGTGGGTCTGTAGGGGGGGGTGATTCAACATTTCTGCCATTTGTTGAGCTTTTCCAGACATTTCTCTCTGGTTTTCTACAGCTGACTTGCTGTGTGGGTCTGAGGGGTAGGTATGGGACCCCACACTGACATCCATGGCTGCGAGCTATGACCCCCCCCCAGTTAGTTGGCCCCACACATATACTGCAATGGGATTTGCCACCTTGGGTACTACTACATAGTGTTGGGAGGCCAGTAATGGGCAGACATTTCCTGTTGTCCCACATAGCTGTCAGTTGTCTGCTGCTATCCCAGTAGTCCCATTCCCTTGCATGCATGCAACAATACCATACATATGCTAGCAGAACATACTGATACATTAATTTACTGTTAATGCAACTGACTTACCTTGTGCCTATGGCAGTTGTGTGTGCAGAGCTTGAGGGCTGCCTAAGTTGGATGCACACAGTACATTGCCTGTACATGGTAAGTTACAAGTAGTGTGATGTGCGTGTCATCCCTTTTTACTGTGTGTGACAGTATGGAGAGGTGTCAGTCCCTGGGTGCCTACAGTGTCAGTGTGTGTGCTATGCATTGCCTCTTTGCCAAGGCCAGGCCATACTGAGCATGCCTCCATCTGCCTAGAGGGGCTGGCACAGTGGGTTCCTCGTCCGAGTCCCTCTGTGCCTGTGGGGATCTTGGCAATGGTTGGGGGGCTGTGTGGCCCTTCCTCATCCTGTTCCTGCTACAGCTGTTTCTGCAGGATCATACTTTGTAGCATGGTGCATACTATGAACATGTGTGCACATGTGACTGGAGAGTACTGGCTCCACCAGATATGTCCAGGCAGCAGAAATGTGACATGAGCATCCCAAATACACACTCTATAATGATCCTAGTTTGTGTGTGTGCCTTATTATAGCGTTCTTGCATGGGTGTGTGTGGAGTTCTGGTGGGTGTCATCATCCATGGCTTCAGTGCATAGCCAGCATCCCCCATCAGATGGCCATACATGATGCCCCCCCTGGCAAATCCCTGATACAATTGCGAGGAATGCCAGAAGTGGGAGTTGTGATAGCTTTCAGGATGGACAGCACACTCATTCATGATAATGCCCTGGGCATTGTACATGACCTGGCAGTTGATGGAGGGGAAGCCCTTGCAGTTTATGTAGACCCTACCCTGCTCACAGGGTGGTGCTTTGATGTGGATGTGCATGCAGTCTATGGCACCCACTGCCTCCAGGTATTCAGCTACACTGTGGAAGAGACGCATATTGCTAGTCAGTTCCTCACGGGTGTTTGGGAAGTATATGTGGTCACGGGCATTTGGTGGTATGGCATCCAGAAACTGGTGGAGTACTCTGGATGCAGATGCCTGTGACACCCCCATGATATCCCCAGTAGGTCTTTGCAATGTACCTGTAGCTAGTATTCTTAGGGCTACACATACCTTAGTATCCACTGGGATGGGTTCCCCTCTGTTCATTCTAGATGCAAGGTGAGGCTGGCATAGCTCCATAATTTGCTGCAGTATGTCCCTCTCCACCCTGTAGTGCTCTACTATCTCCAGATTATGTAGCCCCTGGTAGGTTACCCCTGGTTCTGAACACTCTTTTCCTCCTCCTGAGTCTGGGGCGGTTGTCAGCATTATCGTCCTCACCACCATCAGCCTCCAGCACTTACAGATATATCAAAACGATGGCAGCCCCTAGCATTTTATCAGTTGAAATTCCCAGGTTTACTTCAAAGGTGCAGATTTTGTGGGAGAAACCAGACTGAGGGGTGTTTGAATACTTTATAGTGATCTGCTGCAACTGCTACCTGTGTGATTGGGTCTATGATGCATTCCAGCTGCCAGCAATGGCTTTGAATTGGCCACTGTGAGTGTTAGAGGCATTGGTGGTAATTTGTTCATGTTTGCCTTTATTCTGCTGTTGCCTTTTTTTCAATTATTTTTTCTTACATCTCCTCCCACTTTCAGCTATGCAGCCACCTGCCAGCTGTATTATTGTGTGCCTTACCTGGCCCGTTGTGAGTTGCAAGAGCCCCATATAAGTGATTTCTACTTCATTTCTCCTTTATTGTGCTGTTGCCCTTTATTTTTATTTTTTTACATCTCCTCCTGTTTTGAGCTATTCAGCCACCTGCCAGCTGTATTGATGAGCGCTTTCAATGGCCCATTGTGTGTTGCAGTATCCCATATTGCTGTTTGTACTGCATTTCCCTTGTTCTGCTATTTCCTTTGACTTTTCCTATGTCTTCCTGTTTAACCCCCAGCGCACCACCCAGACCCATTTAGCTAGTGTAAACAGCAAGAAATGGCCCTCCTCTGGCCAAAAACATGCTCCTCAGTTCATGGAATTAGACTATACAGCCTCAAACACATCCCGTCGCTTAGCTGTGATTAGCTAAGCACCAACCTGGCCAACAGAGCTCCAGTGTTCTTAAAGCAAGCATGACACTCCCCCTTTTCAAGTTAGTTGCTCCTCCTGTCTACAGTTATGTGCAGTGTGACACTTAGAAGAAATCTGTGATTCAGTATAAGTCCCCTCATTAACATACCCCACTACCGTAATCCCTAGGTACTGCACTACACATGAGCCTTCCCCCTTAGTAACCGCTGTTCTCTGCCATTGTTTACTTTCTGCATGCCATTGACTATAATGGCAGAATGCTGTTTTCCATAATAGTCATGTTTCTCCCTTTTTTCTTTTATTTCCTGCCCCCTCCCATTTGTGTGCCACTTCCCACACATTCCATGGCTGAGATCGGCCAACAAAAATAAAAGTTTATTTTTTTATACATACAGAGTGGTTTTGCATGCCAGTGGCCATATATTTGGTCATTGGCATGCATAACCCCTCTAATACATGCTTTATTGAGACCTGACATGCTTCCATTGTGTTTTTTGCAGAAATGTATTCGGTTAATAACTGAATACATTTCTGCAACTAACACTGTTCCTGCACGGAGACCCGGCACGCTGGTGAATTGCTAATTCACCTCATTTGCATGGTTTTCACCAGCAAATGAGGTGATTAGCATCCTACAAGGGTTTCCATGCAGGAACAGTGTTAAAGTGCACGTCAAAACGGCATGTACCTGGATTGCGAGGTGGCCATTTTCCATCCAGGAGCAGCTACACTGTTCCTGCATGGAAAATGTTCATTCGTGAATCCCGGGGACAGTGTTAGAAGATGGTGTATATGGAATTAAAGTAATATTAAAGGGAGAGTATGTCAGGAGATATTAATGATTGTCAGAAAAATAGTGGCTGACATAAGACAAGGAAATAAAGGAAATATACTGATATGATATATAAATAAAGCTTTTGATACAATAAATCATGAAGTATTGTGGGAAATTTTAATCTGAGTAGAGAAATACAGAGAGTAATTTAGTCAGTATATAAGAACAACAATATTAAAGTGTTGGTGAATAGAGGGTTGAAATGACGATGTCCTATGTGTACTGTCTTATTTGCCATGGTTATGAATTGTATAGTAACAAGAAAAAATGAAGATATGATGGAAGCAAGGTTTATGCAAAAGTAGATACTGAATATCCAGTTATTATGTCATATTTAGATGATATGAGTCTAGTAACTAAGAATAGTAAAATGATGGAAAAAATAATTGTTAGAAGAAATGACTGTTTTGCAACGTTTAGTAATGTATGTCAACGGTAATAAAAGTAAAGGATATGAACTTGAAGAAGTAATAAAGGAAATTAAGTTTGGAATTGGGGAATTTCAGACTTAGGAATTACTTTTGGATCTAATGAAGCTGTTAAGGAGCAATGGATAAAAATTTTACAGGATTTGAGAGAGTTGAGTATTATATAGAGTAAATATAGAACATCCTATATTTAAAAAGTTTACTTAATTAACTCGATATGGATGGGGGAATAGCCTATATGGCAAGCATATATATAATACCTAAGGAAATAGAAAAACAGATTATTGAATTTATACTTAGATTCATTTGGGCTTCTAAGTTGAACCTAGTCAAGAGGGAAGTATTGTATGTAGATAAGGATGCGGGAGGTTTGGAATTATTAAATCCAGTAGTTTATAGTTCATCCATGAATTCATTTAGAGTATTAGAATGGGTTAATGGGGACAAGAGTGTTTATATAAAAAATTGTTTAAGAAAAAGTACAACAGATAATTAGATTTAATAAGATTGAATAAAAGTGAAAAAGTGTTGAGAAATGAAGAAATAAAAAATTTAAAAAGAAAAAAATGTGGAAATTAAATATAGACAAAGTTGAAAATAGGAGAATATGGTATAAAAGCATGATGATAGAATATTATTAAGCTAATCCATGGAGTAGTTTGACAGCAGAAAACATTTGAACTCTAAAGTTAAGAAATGTTTGCCCTGGGATTAATGAACACTCCGTGCAAGAATAAGCTACTCTTGCACGAAGTGTTCTGTGTCCGTGTAGAGCAGCAGAGCACCTTGCATATTTATGAAGGCATGCTGCTGTACTCTCTACATGGACACGATCCATGTTCAAGTGCAGGAGGCGTGTCCAAGCAGTGCACGAACACTAAAACATGCCCACTGCACTTTCTAAGCTGTACTGGCATATGCCTACATCCAGTGTCCGTGGACACTGACATGTAAAAAATAATATTGTCAGTGTCTGAGGACACTGAAAATGAAAACAGCAAGAGGAAACAATACAGGGGGTGTTTCACAGCTTCTGAAACACACCCCCTGTATTGCTAAAGTCGTATGGCACTTCTGCATGCTGCAAAAGCGAGAAATGTGTGCAAATGCACACACATACCCCTTAACTATACAGATATTCACAGAATACCACATGTTAGTCTCATAAGTGTGGTACACTCCACATAAGAGATGGATGGCTGGCAAAATAGTGGAAAATTATTAAAGTGTGAAATCTGTAAATAATGACAGACAGTGCAGTTTCAGACATTGTACCCTTCAGAAAAGTCATTGCAATGCAAAGCATGTTATCCTATCAACTTTATAAGCTGGCCAGAGCAATATTTAAAATACATCCCTATTTCTCCTCCCATCATGTCAGGCTTTTACCAGATGTCCTGCCATAACATGCAAAAAGCAATGTGTATACGCCTAAAGTAAAATAAAAATAGAACACAAAGTTAAATATTTTTTTTCTGTTCCCAATAAAAAGTTTAAGAGTAGCTGAGCGGGTGTGCACATTGCACATCTATGCATAGTATAGTTTAAACATCTAAAATGAGTTAAATAGAAACATACAGCAAAAACAGCAAAAGTGGAATAGTGTAGTGATTAAAACATTTGCTTAACATACAGGCAGTCACGGTTCGAGCCCGAAATGAGTTCATTCATTTTCATACGTGAAACACGATTAATATATATATATTTTTATAAATAGGTAGTGAATATTACACATTTGTTGACCAGGGTAGTGTAGCAGGTCCAAATGTATGGTGTCAGTGTAGTACAGATGTGAAACCCCCTCATAAACACAGATGCCAGACAGTATAGCCACAAAAGAATGCAATATAATGAAAGCACATAAAATGAGAATAATAATAATGATAATATAATCATAATAAGTAATAATACTAATGACAGTCCATAAAATAACAGCTAAGCAATGCTAAACTGAGCTCAGCTGTGCTTAGCTGGAGTAAGCATTGCTGAAATATGTATGCTTAGCAAGAATTAGTGTAGCTAAGAGGATTTGCACACTAGTAAGCAGGGCATAGCATCTACCCCTTTAAGCAATGCTTACCTATGCTAAGTGGGTGTGCCCAGCACTTAGCTTAGCTCAGCATATTCAAAATTGTCCAATCACAGCAAAAGGTGGGAAATCAGCCCTATTTAAACCTCACAGGCAGGAATATAGCCCATAACCAGTTGTAGCTCCCCACTGTAGGCACTATGGCTGGTGTTGTTGAAGGTGTGCACTTTTGGATGCAGCACTGGGGTATTCAGGAGTCTGGGTCATGGTCGGACTCCTTGTAGAAAACCATGACATGAGACTGCTGCAGGACCAGTACCAGGGCTCCCAATACAAAGTGGAGGCCTGTGGTGGAGTTAATTGTGTTGCATCACAGTGGTCACCATAGAGGCCTATCTGAAGAGAATGTAACATTCCTGTAGCATACCTCACAACCTGTCAGTGCAGGACATCTGGACAGACACCAGCAAAATGTGTTGGACAAACAGACTATGGTAGGAACATGTGTGAAACATCACTGCTATACAGTGGATATAAAATGTATACACACACCTGTTAAGATGACATTTGTTTCTGAAATATACTGATTGAGACCACAATACATCAGTCCACACCTCTCCCTACCTTTAATGTGACCCATGACATGAACAATTCACTTGTAATACCAATCACCTGGACTCATGTATTGCACCTACAAGTCTTGACAAGTGTAAGGGTAGCAGACGTTGTATCACTATGCTGTGTCAGTCAGGTATGATACCTGATGCTGCCATAAGTGTCAATACACTCACTGTGGCCTACTTGGCAACTATATCACATACATGGGCACTGTTAATGCAGACAGAGCACTAATAGGTTCCAAATATCTGGATGTTCCAGACACATCTGTACAGCGGACTGGTATGGCCTGTACAATGGTTTCACGTGCTGCATGTGAGGCAGATGCCATTACCACAGTATATAAAGTAATGGCATCAGGAAGTGGTCACCTGCCATGTATGGTAAACACATCAAAATGATATCTGCCACACAAGATATCACACACACACATACAAATACACACACACACACACACACACACACACACACACACACACACACACACACACACACACACACACACACACACACACACCAGTATTCAGATGAGAACTCCTACCTATCTATTTATAACTACTATAGTGTTACGCAGTTATCAGACACGCCACAGAGCTTACACAATTTCACCTTGTCCAAAGGCACTTGTAAGGTGAATGACATCAACAGGACTACTAAATTAGAATGATTATGGTGGTACATAACTCAAAATGGTATAACCTTCACAGTACATGATTCTCACACAAACACTCAAACAGTTGCCAGTACTGAGGTTAGAACTCCTGCCTATTTAGTTATTTGTATTATGGTATTACACCCTTAGCAGATGCACCACACAGCTTACAGTAGTAAAGTACAGTGGGGGAAGTGTAATGGGTGGAACACAAATCAAAATGATATAACACACACACACACACACACACACACACACACACACACACACACACACACACACACACACACACACACACACACAAACACACACACACAGTTGCCAGTATTGGGATGAGAACTCCTGCCTATCTAGTTATGTCTACAATAGCGTTACAAGGTTACTGCATGCACTACAGAGCTTACTGGACTTACAACTTGCCAAAGGTGCTGATAACTGCACAGCTGAGGTAAAGTATTGCATGTGGCAGGAAGTCTGCCTTCAGTTTCTACCGTACATCTTGCTAGTTCTTTCTGTCTTGTACTTCAAATAGCATTATACCTTTGCACTTCAACATGTTATTGCATCAATAAGTGTATCACATCTGGGAGCCATCAGCAGTATTCATTCATCATGGAATTATCCCCAGTACTTACTACTTATGACCACCCCTCCTGGCATGATTGAAGTGTGATTTTCTGTGCTTTCACCCATTAATCTGGTGCACTTGTTCATTATGAGGCACTGTTGCAACTGCATCATGTACACAGACAACCCTATCCACTAAACTCCAAACACTCAGACTAGTGAGAGTTAGCCCTATATCACCAAATGTGGAAATATGCACTCTCCAGCAAAGACTGGACTAGCTGGTTAAGAGGATGAGATCAACACCTGCACCATACCATGTGGACCACATAGCTCACCACAACACCCACGATAACCCTGACATACACTGAGAAGCCACACACCCACCTTCACAGAGGCACTCAATGGACATTTACACACACAGCACAAACCAGCAAGACAGACACCCACTCAGACACCATGACAAAGCACATGCCAAAGGACACATATGTCACCTGCACAGGGTGCACCTCAACCTACGCTCCTAAGGCTGACCACCTTGCACAATACAGTGATCATGGGTGACTAAGTACTGTGGCACACAGAGGTCCAACTCACTAAGTTGATTATGGAGAAGGTAACAGCCAACTCTGTATCACAAGCCAGCATCCAACACCCAGTCAGGACACTCCACAGTAACTACAAGTATTACTCTGTCATCATCCATGTGAGTGTGAATGACCTGAGACACACCTCCCTGGGCTACATGACAAGAGACATGGTTGAACACTTGGATTATATGGTCCAGGCAGGTGTGACAGTAGCCCTGAGCAGTATACTGTCATCACCCAGAGTGATGCTGCAGTACTATCAACAGATAATTGACTGCAACTTTGGCTTGCGTATTGTGTGTCATTCTCAGGGGTCCAGTATCTCTCTGCTTGGGATAACATGATTGACAGACCTCAATGCCTTGCCAGGGATGTCCTAAAATCTGTCAGGCATGGGTTTCCAGGTACACGGTAAGTGTCTTGCCACCCCTATAGTGCCATACTAGGCAGTGTTCCAAATCAAATAACCACGGTAACAGCTAGACATGTATGCAATCTGAGGGTCATGCTGCTCAACAGTAGACATCTCACTGTCAAGATGCAGTCACTTAAAGCACTCATCAGAGTGGAGGACATTGACAGTTGTGCTGTAATGGTGATGTGGTTCACAGCAGACAGCAGCCCTGCACTAACAGGCTATGATGCATTCCACAGCTGTCAGCACCAAAACATGGACCACACCTCCACAGGTGGTGTTGTCTTCATATCCATAATGGATATGCACAGCTCCAGACTAGTATCCCAGCCTAATGCATGGGAGATTCTTCCTGTAAAACTGACTTTGGGGAATAATGCAATCCACACCATAGCCTGCTATTGGTCCCCAGCTATGTCCCTAGACTGTCAATGCACATTCCTCAACACCCTGGCATCTATGAAGGTCCAACCCAAGACTGACATAGTAGAAGACTGTAACTACTCCTCCATCACCTAGGGAAAAGTAGTCAAGCACCAGCACACTGGCCCAATGCTTCATGGAATTCATCAGTTACAATGGCCTGGACCAGCTCATACTGACTCCAATAGAGTATGTAACAAACTTGACCTGTATTGATTACTTACATATGGGACTATTGCTTGACCACAGTTGTCAATCCCTATCTGGTCATATCCAAACATGATGTAATCAACATGGAGCTCAACATCTCACCCCCCACAAAGGTAACCACCTAGCAAAACCTCTCCAATGCCGACACTGCAGTCATAAAAACAGGCATGGATAACTTTACTTCACCCATGCCAATGAGATATACTGCATGACTGTTGTATCATACACATATGCACTGCACAAACATGTACGTGGATACATGGTAATAGCCAACAGAACACAGACACTGTCCTCCAAACACTGGAAGCCATTGTGATGGTCCTCTGCCATTACTAAAGTGTACAACAGAAGGAGGACACAGCTGCAAAATATTGTGGTGTCCCAAGACTGGTGAACCCCCTAATTAGCCTCAAACACAACTTTGGATCCCTCATGGAATCTCCTACAAGCAGTTATGAAGGCAGACTTGCAGCAGATACTTGTGACAATCACAAAAGCCTTTGATAATTATATCAACAACCTCCACAGCAATAACCACAAGTGCTGTGAGTTACTGCACAATGCTGATTCCTATCCTGACACAACAGATATTGGCCACAATCTTGCCAACACAGTCAATGCCAGCTTTAGCTCTCTCTCCCCCACAAGGGGACAATCACAATGGCAGATGAATGCTAGGCACTCAGCATTACTGCAGGCCAGGTTAGACCTGCATTGTCCACATGCAAGGATACAGCTTCCATGAGACCCCAACATATCTGTGGCTGTGTTCAGCATGACATACAAGGAGACCTGGCACCACATCTGTGTTCCCTGGTCAGTCACAGCCTCACCTCCCTGCTTTGTCCTTCCAAAATGGCACACTGCTACAGTCTTCCCTCTCCATAAAGGGGTAGCATCTACAGACACACACACACACACACACACACACACACACACACACACACACACACACACACACACACACACACACACACACACACACACACACACACAGTTTGATATTTGCCAGGACTGAGATTTGAACTCCTATCTAAGTAGTTATTTGCAGAATCATGTTATGCCATTATCACACACACACCACAGAGCTTATGGTATTAAGGTCTGACTGAAGGCACTTCTAAGATGACTGATATCTGCAGGACTGCTAAAGTAGGGAAAGTTTAGGTGTACTGGGTTGGAATGTTCCCAAAAGCTTTTAGCTGTGAACACACACATACTTTTACATTTGCCAGGACTGAGATTAGAACTCCTACTTAACTAGTTATTTGTACTATCTTGTTATGCAGTTATCGCATGCACCACTGAGCTTATGGGGCTAAGATCTGATAGAACGCACTTCTAAGATGACTAATATCTGCAGGACTGCTAAAGTGGGGAAAGGTTAGGTGTACTGGGTTGGAATGTTCTCAAAAGCTTTTAGCTGTGAACACAAACACACTTTTACATTTGCCAGGGCTGAGATTAGATCTCTTACCTAACTAGTTAATTGTACTATAGGGTTATGCAGTTATTGCAGGTGTCACAGAGCTTATGGTAGTAGGCCTAACAAAAGTGACTTCTATGGTGACAGACATCTTCAGGACTGCTAAGGTGGGGCAATGGAAAGTGCACTTGGTGGGGAAGGCCTGTTCATTCATAGATCCTACTGACATTTCTTTAAGTGTATGAGCATGCCCAGTGTGTCCTATTTTACATGTGGAACTCCATTCCAGAGATTGTTGTACTCTAGTCTGGTTTGTTTTGCGCTAAGGCCATACCTGTCAACCTGTTGGTGCAGGATATCTGAAGATAGCCTATCAAAATGTGAGGACAATGGGCCATAAAATGATTCTGACATTTTCTCTCAGTAATGTATGGGTTGCAAGGGTTACAAGGCTGGTTTTAGCAGACATCTGTCATATATGCCATTTGACACTATCATGTACTGTTTTAGTACCTGGTGACATACCTCCTCAGATCATCACAGTGATTTACCAGGGGAATACAGGATGGATGATGGACACATAAGGTTTATGGGTCAAATGCTATGCATTCTTGCACTATCCAGCCTGTTGAGGGATGTGTCTACAAGCAATTGACTGCTGGAGCTGTGGAAATCGTCCAGCACCTTGGTGATATATTACAATGGTAGAATATCTGTACATTTATGTTCTGGTCTGGTCTGATTTCCAGTCCACAGTTGGGTAATATAAGTCAGACAGGATCAGGGTGACAGGCAAACTCCAGATAGATTTGTAGGGGATAGGATATGTGGTGTGTGTGTGTCTTGGGCAGATATGTTTGCCTATAGCTACCAGTACTTTGCATTGGACTCTCCTCAATGGTTGACTGCACTTGGAGGGTCTTGTGTGTGTCAGGCTCTTTGACAAGCCTGGAGGTGTGTGTTTGTCTACATATATGTATGCTCCACCTAATTTTGCTTGGATAGCCACATGTTGGGGTCAGGATGTTGCATAGGATGAGTGATCAGGGAGGGGTGTGTTATTCCCCATGGCTGTGGCCCAGGGTTCTGTGGGTGCAGACATGTCACCATCTTCCATGGTTAGGCCTGCCTGCAGTGAGTGCCTTCCCATGTTTCAAGTCCAAAGCCTGCCTATCGACTGCATGGAGTATCACAGAATGTTCACATCCATGACTCATATATCTTGTTGGTTATGCAAACAAGTGTGGTTTTCCAACAAAAGTGTTTTGCAAGTCACTCAGGGTTGAAGTCAGATATTACAGACAGTTGACATTGCAGTTTCAGACTTTGTACCCATCAGACATTCCATGCTACTTCAAATCATTCCATCAACTTTATAACATTATTAGAGCAGTATTTCACAGGTGTCCTTCTCTCTGGACCTTCATCACCCCATTAGTCATGGTTTTGTCCCACTTTCTGGCTCCCTGAGGCTGGCAGGTTTGCTCCTAGCAGTTGTCCGCATAGCCTTTCTTTGCATTTTGTGGACTGTGTTATGTTGGTGTTGTGGACCCCATGACACTCCCTAAAGGGCACTGTGGGTGAGGCATATGTATTTGCCAGAGGTCTGTAGGCCAGGTGTGACAGATGCCGGCCATCTGTAACAGGGCAGTGCATTCTGATGATCATATGTTCCCAGGCTGCTGGCAGGAGACACCCCTGGGATGGCACCAGTAAGTTGACTGTGGGTGTTACTGACAATTGCTTTCTGTTACTATTGCGCCATTACTCTGGGTGATAGCTGGATGCTACTTAAGTCTAGGAACATGTTACTGCATTTCTATGAAATAATGGGGGGGGGTGAAACAACTGTACATGATACACATCTGCACAGACTGTGCTGATATTTGCTTAACATTTTGGTCCCATGTAGCATAGTGGTGTACCCTATCTTTCAGACTACAGGCATAACAGCATCAACCATAGGTCAGATTGTTCTGGAATAGACATTTGTTGTTTCAGACTTCTTACCTTTCAAAGCCATACTGCCACTGCAAGACCTGCTGTGATATCACAGTGTAGCACTCTGTAAGTGGGGATTTCATGGATGTCGCCATGTGGGGGCCTTTGCCAGGCATTTCTGTATGGTTGTTTACAGCTAATCTGCTGTGTGGAGTTGATGATGGGTATGGGACCCCCACCTTGACATCATGCATGTAACCTAAGACCCCCCAGTTATTTGGCTGACCACATATACTGCAGTGGTATTTGTCGAATAGGGTGATACTGCATGGTGTGAGTAGGACAGTACTGGGGATACACATCCTGCTGTCTCACAGAGCTGTCAGTTGTCTGCTGCTATCCCAGTTAGCCAACCCATTCCCTTACATGCTTGATCAATACCATAGATATTCTATAAGAAAATTCCACCCCATTATTTTAATTTGTTACAGAGGCTGGTTTACCTTGTGCCTGTAGCTGTTGTGAGGGTGGTGCTTGAGGGCTGACTATGTCGAATGCACACAATACACTGCCTATACAAGTGGTGTTATGGTTGGCATCCATTTTACTGTGTGTGTGAGTCAAAAAGAGAAAGAGATCAGTCCTTAGGGATCTACAGTGTCAGTCATTGTGCTATGCGTTGCCTCTTTGCCAAGACCAGGGCATACTGGGCACACCTCTGTCTGCCTACAGGGGCAAGTTCAGGATGTTCCTCCTCCAAGTCCCTCTGTGCCTGTGGAGGCCTTGGCAAATGTGGGTGGCTATATGGCCCTTCCCCATTTTGTTCCTGCTGCAGCTGTTTCCGCAGGATCATATTGTGTAGCATGGCACATACTATGACCATGTGTGCATATGTGGCTGGAGAGTACTGCAAGGCTCCATCGGATATATCAAGACAATGGAACCATGACTTGAACATCCCAAACACATGCTCTATAATGATCCTGGTTTGTGTGTGTGCCTCATTATGGCATTTTTGTGTGGGTATGTGCATTTCTGATGGGTATCATCATCCATGGCTCCAGTGCATAGCCAACATCCCCCACTAAATGGCCATATGGGATGTCCCCCTGGCAAACCTTTGATAGAGCTATGAGGAATGCCAGATGTGGGAGTCATGATAGCTTCCAGGGCAGCCAGCACACAAATTCATGATAATGCCCTGGGCATCACACATGACCTGGCAGTTGATGGAGTGGAAGCCCTTGCGATTTATGTAGACCCTACCCCAGTCACTAGGTGATGCTTTGATGTGGAAGGTAGTTTGCTACACAGTGGAGGAGATGTATACTGCCAGTCAGCTCTTCAAGGGTGCTGGGGAACTTAATGTGTTCCTCGGCATGTGGTTGCATGGCATCCAGGAACTGGTGAAGTATCCTGGATGCAGATGCCTGTGGGACCCCCATGATATCCCCACTTGGTCTTTGGAAAGTACCTGTAGCTAGTATTCTTAGAGCTACACATACCTTGGTATCCACTGGGATGGATTCCCCTCTGTTTGTTCTGGATGTGAGGTGAGGCCAGCACAGCTCCACAATTTGCTGCAGTATGTCCCTGTCCACCCTATGGTGCTCTACTGTCTCCAGATCATGTAGACCCTGGTAGGTTACCTTGGACCTGAACATGCTTCTCCTCCTCCTTATAAATCTGGGGCGGTTGTCAGAATTGTCCTTTGCACCACCCACAGCCTCTTGCACATACTGATGTATGAGAGCAACAGCAGCTCCTAACATTTTTTTAGTTTTGTCAGGTATAATTTCCCTGTCCGTGTACACCAGTGGTGTAGAGTTTGTGGGAAAAAAACAGACTGAAAGGTGTTTGCATAGTTTATAGTGGTGTGCTGCATATGCTGCCTATGTGACTGGCTGAGTATGTACATTCCACCTGCCAACTCTATTACTTGTATTTGTGTGCCTCTATTCTGCTATTTCCTTTTTATTTCTAGTTCCACTTGCCATTTCCTTTATTTATTTTTTTATTTTTATGGTTTAAATCCTGGTGTGTGCGGCGCATACCTGCTTAGGCAAGGTAAACAAGGCTATACAGCCTCGGACACACCCCCTTGCTTACATATACACAGTGCTACCATTTTCTGTGTTTTGTTTTTTGATTGTTTAAGTCCCAGTGCGCACCGCTCAAACCTGTTTAGCTAAGTTAAACAGGTTATAGCAGAAATGTCCCTCCCTGGACGCGAACACGCTCTTCATTTCATGGTGTAAGACATTCCAGCCTCAGACACACCCCCTTGCTTATCTGTGCTTAGCTAAGCACAAACCCAGGCAACAGTGCTCCAATGTGCTTACAGCAAGCATGACACACACTCCCTTTTGATGTCATTTACTTCTCATGCTTATACGGTCATATTAGAGCACTTACACAGTTAGGTGCAGTCTAACATTTAAAAGAAATTTGTGATTCAGTAATATTCCCCTCATTTGCATAACCCACTGCCTTACTCCATAGTTACTGCACTCACACTGAGCCTTTCCCCTTAGCAACCACTGTTCCCTGATATTGTTTTCATTCTGCATGCCATTGACTATAATGGCAAAATGCAGATTTCCCTGAAAATTGCTTTTTCACATTTTTTTTTTATTTTCGGCACAATCCTGTTCATGCACCGCTGCCCTATGCTTTAACAGCCGAGATCAACCAAAAAAAAAATAAATAAAAGTTTTATTTTATAAAAGTTAATTATTTTTCATGCAATGGACATACAGTTGGCCACTGGCATGCCTACTAACTATAATACATGCTTTCTTTCGAGCTGTCATGCCTCTGTTTTGTAATTTGCAGAAATGTATTCAGCTACTAGCTGAATACATTTCTGCTTTGTACACTGTTCAGGCATGGACAACCGCCTGCTTCCTGTATCACTAATTCACCTCATTTGCATGGTTTTCACCAGCAAATGAGGTAATTAGCATAAAGCAGTGGTGTCTGAGCCGGAATAGTGTAGGAGCGCTCGTGCATGTCCTGGAATCTTGATCCTGGAATGCTCGGCGGCCATATTGCATGCAGCAGCTCCTGCACTATTCCAACACTCTATGTGGAGCTTCCTGAATCTGGGGGTTGGTGTATGAAAAATGAGTAATGTCAAGATTTCCTTTGGAGACTACAAATTAGTAAATTACCAGTGAAGGCAAATATGCCATATAAAAATAAATGAAAGTATATGTCTTTATTGTAAAAAATTATAAACTACAGGTCATGTTTCCATAAACTGTAAAAGAGTTTGAAGATTATGGAAAATATTAATAGAGAAGAAAATTTTGAATGAATTTCAAGATTATAAACAATTACATATGGATATGGTTGAATTTGGATTTTATAAGGGTTTAGATTAAAAAAAATGTCAAAATGTTAGACAAGAAAATGATGTGTATTATTTGGGTTATTTTGAATCAAAGATTGAAGGAAATTATGTTTAATGGTAATTAGGTTATTCTAAATATATTGAGAAAAATTAAGTGGTTGTTGTGGAAAAAGGAGTAGGGTTGATAGATATGTGACTTGGAATTCTGTTGAGATGTATTTCTATTTTCTGATATAAATATGTTCATAATTTATTTTGTATATTTGTTGGTAGTGTATATACTTGTACAAAATAAAGGATCTCTACTTCTTCTGAGAAGTGCAGTGGGATCTTTTACATCCAACTGAGCTACCACCAAATCAGGCACAGGGGGCCTCAATTTAAAGTATTATACGAAGAATGGCACGCCTAGGCATGCAGCATGCCCCTTATGGTTCACTGCAATGTCAGTACTGGAAAGGTTTATCTAATTACCTGCCATTGGAATAGAACCCACAGCTTTCTTCACCAAAGATGAGTGTGCTAACTGTTGAGCTACTGAGACTAGAAAGGCACAATTAGTTTTCCAGCCTGATAAAGATAAAAATGTCACCAAGCAAATGCAACAGCATGAACTACATAGGTCTCTTTTTTATTGTTTGCTGAAATAATGCCACAGAAAACAATTTAGATCTAAATGTTTTGGGGTAGCACCCTACCTCTCAATTTATTTGGCCAAAATTATGGAGAAAGCCAAAAATAATGGGGGAGGAGGAATAAAATGAGGACCAATTTTTAAATTTAATTCTAATTCACTTAAAAAGTTAATAGCACAACTTTTGCTTCAATATTCATTGTTGAACAAAAGAATAAAAGGCTAATGACTGGCATTACTGACTGACTGTAATCATCACACTGATTTACCAGAAAATCAAAAATGTTATGAGGGACAGGACAAACATTTGAAGTAAAATCAGGGACAATTACATTAAAAGTCAGAATAAAACTGGTTAAACATCTCTGCCTGTACCGAGAAAATGGCTAAGTCTAATAATTATGCTAGAGTATCCTGGCTCAGTTGGTTATGCTGTGTTGACATTGTCTTAACTAGTACTGATATATGGCACTGAATCTGTTAGTTATTAGTCTAACAGCTTTATTATTAACACACAGCCCCTGAACCCCTGAAACACAGTTGCTTCTGGTTATAAGGTCATACATTATACTTGTCAGAAAGGCTTTAGACTTAAGTGTTAGCACCACAGAACAGTAAAACACAGGGTGAGTCAATGTAACAGTACTCAGTACTTTGTAATGACCCAGTTTAACATGTCCAAGTACACATATGTCTGACTCACTGATCTGTAATTAACATGTCCAAGTAGACATATGACTGACACTGATCTGTAATTAACATGTCCAAGTAGACATATGACTGACTCACTGATCTATAATTAACATGTCCAAGTAGACATATGACTGACTCACTGATCTGTAATTCTTCAGTTCATACATGAACTTACAAATATAGTGAAATTTTACCAGTGTCTTAGTCTGCATTGTCTTATCAAATTAATGGACTGATGTGCTTTTTCAAAGACTTTGTACAATTACATAATCAGATATGAGCTGCGGTGGTGGTGCTGCAGTAGTGTTGTCACCTCATAGTAAGACGTCCTGTTCGATTCTCAGCTAGAGTGTCTTCTGTGTGGAGACATGTGTGAATGGGCATACCTTCGTTGAAGGTTGTGCATCAGGGCCGGCAACTCGGCATGTAAAAATCTACTGCCAATCATTAGCGGACCGGAGTTCCACTGTGGTGACCTCTAACTGGGAAAAGCTGAAAGACACAACAACAACAACTTAATCAGATATGAGAAAAAAATGTCTGCTAAACACTTAGGTAATTCACAATCAACTTTAAGAGTTCTTTATATTATACAATGGACTACCACATACATGAAAATCTCAATTAATGATTCTTCTTTTCTTAAGTCTACTAGTCATTTCTTGCATTTGCATTTCATTCCTATGACACTGTCTCCCCTGCTAATGTATAATACATATAACGACAACATGGTAGTTCAGTGGTTTAAATGTGTTCTTCACAGATCCAGTGTCTGGGGCTTATCTGCTTTCTGTTGCAGTTATTACTGCTTGGTAGTAGCCTGATTAAATTGTTAACTGTTATTCTAAGCCTTTTGGTTTAAGCACTTGGGCTTCAAACCAGTTGTTTTACAGTAAGAAGGTTTGTGGACTGCATTGTTGTAGCAGGACAGGTAGCTTACATCCTTCTAAGTTGGGAATTGCTGATTGAAGGCTCAGTGTTTGTTATTCTGAAAGCACAGTAGTTCTAGTTTAAGCACTTGGGCTTCAGGCCAGTTATTTTACATTAAGAAGGTTTGTAGTCTCCACTCTTGTGGGAGGAGAGGCTAGATTCTGCTCTTCTGAGCTGGGAATTTCTGGTTAAAGCCTTATTTTGCCTGCTTATTTGATCTGTTTCTTTCTGAAATGTCTGCGCCTTGTTTGCTGCAGCCCAGATGTTTGTAGTTTATTGGCCATTTTGAGCTAATTTCTATCTCTTTCATGTCCCTGCTATAAAAACCGCATTTGCGTGCCGGGCAGTGCCAGTTAGCTAGGGTTAAACAATCCTGGCTCCATGAAGTCTGCTCTTCAGTTTTTTCCCTAGTAACTAGACAAACTTTCAACTTAAGCACTCAAACCATTCATTTCACAGCCCAGCACTTGCTTAAAACTCATAGCAAGCACTAATTAATCCTAGCACTAGACCCCCTATACTGTCCAGAAGAACAAGGCTCTCTATTCGTCTCTACCAGCTAATCAGTAAAACAGCTCACTTTACCTATTCAGGCATGTCCAAAGGGCAGTTTCAGGTGTACTCTCCAGTCCAACTGGTGAATCTGGGCATTTTGAGGCAATGTTACAACTGCCTCATGTACACAGACAACCCTCTCCTCCTACCACCAAACACTAATATATGCGAGAGATGCAATTATACAGCCAAACTGGAGGCAAAGCTCTCTCAACCTAAGACTGGAACTGACAGTCAAGAGGAGAAGGAAAATACTTGCAACACACCACCAGTCTCACATAGACCTACTAAACCAACACCGGCAAATAACACACATAAATGCATGAAAACATACTCGGATGCTCTAAATAAAATTCTGCAAAAGCAACAGAGACCACCAAAGCAGACACCCAAGCAACCTCCACACCCCATCACAAACCATGAAACACATACTTCACATAATAAGTGTGCCATGCAATTACAGCCCTTAAGGCAAAATAATATACCTAACACACTAGTAATAGGTGACTCTATAGTCAGGCACACTGATGTCCCACTAACTAGGCTGGATAAGGAGGTTACAGTTAGCTGCCTTTCGTGCGCCAGGATCCACCACATAAGACAAGCACTCAGGTCACTCCAGAACAAGTACAAATACGACTCTGTCATTGTCCATGTTGGTGTGAATGACCTGAGATGTACCTCCTTGGACTACATGAAAAGAGACATGGAAGAGCTCTCTGATGACGTAGCCCAGGCTGGTATGACCCTGACCCTGAGTAGCATCCTGCCTTCACCAAGAATGATGCCACAGTATAAAGAACAAATGATCAGTTTCAACAATTGGCAAAGTTTCTGGTGTCATTCAAAGTTGATCCAGTATCTGTCCACCTGGGATGACATGCTCGATAAGCCACGTTGCTTCGCAAGAGATGGCTTGCACCTGTCACCCTTAGGCTTTTGAATACAGGCCAAGGCTTTTGCTGCCCCCATAGTGCCTTTTTTAGGCAAGGCTCAAAAAACAAACCCACCACCATAAATAGCACAAGTAACCAAAAACTGAGGATAATGCTATTCAATGCCAGAAGTCTAAACCTCAAAATGCATGCACTCGAGGCACTCCTCAGTATGGAGAACATTGATATCTGTGCACTAACAGAAACCTGGTTTAAGGCTCCAGAGAGCACCCCAGCACTATCAGGCTATAACTCATACCATACTTTTCAGCCACAGAACCCGGACCGAAACACAAAAGGTGGGGGTGTATCCATTTTCATCAAGTATACCCACACCTCCAGATTAGTGGCACAGCACAATGCCTCAGAGATCATCCATGTGCAACTAACAACAGGCAAAACTGCAATTCAAATTGTAGCTTACTACAGATCACCCACCATGACCCAGGATCCCCATTCCGTGTTTCTGGAGACACTGGAAAATATGAAAGTCCTACCAAACTCCGTAATATTGGGTGATTTCAATTACCCAAACATTAACTGGGAGAACATATCAAGTACTAACTCCCTTGCCCAACGCTTCCTAGAATTTATAAACTCGACCACCCTGGATCAACTGGTCAACACCCTCACCAGAGGTGACAACATATTGGACCTGGTCATCACCAACATGGGTGACCGGTGTTCTACACCAGAGGTCAAACCCCCGCTGGTTAGATCAGACCATAAACTAATCAATCTTGATATCCGCATTCCGCCCCCACCCCCAGTCAAGGAAACCACCATGAAAAACATTTCAAAAGCAAACTTCACGTTACTTAAGACAGATGTGGAAAGGTTCACAGCCCCCATGCTAAAGGACAACGCTGTCCATGCTTCTGAATCCCTTACAAAGGCACTCTATGAGCACCTGCAAGAATGCATGGATTATGCTATCCCAAGCAAAACCAAGACTCACTCCTCCAAGAAAAGGAAACCAGTCTGGTGGACCCCTGCCATAAACAAGCTATACAATAGAAGGAGGAAACTAGTGCAGAAAAGAGTAAAATCTCAAGAAGGAAAGACATCCCTTATCAGCAAGAAACTACGATCCCTCATAAAATCATCCAAGGCTAGTTTCGAAAGAAAAATTGCCAAGGACTCCAAAGTTAACCACAAAACCTTTTTTAGCTATGTCAAGAACCTAAGTGGAAACTCTCAGATCTGCTCTGAATTAGTGCAGAATGGCACAAAATACACTGAACCGACTGATATTGCCAACATTCTGGCAGACAGGTTTAGTGCAAACTTCACCCCCTAAAGGGCCCATAACCATACCAGAAGAATGTAGTGCCCTGGCAATCACTAACACATAGGTTAAAACAGCCCTATCCAAAGCTAAAAATACAGCTTTAATGGGATCAGACAGTGTCCCAGTCTGTGTCTTTCATGAGCTCCAAAATTAACTAACCCCTCACCTAAACACACTGTTCAAACTCAGCTTCTCTACAGGCTACATACCCATAGAGTGGTGCACAGCAACAGTTATCCCGCTCCACAAAGGTGGAGCCACAACGGACCCCAGGAACTATCGCCCAATAAGTCTGACTAGCCTGGTCTGCAAGGCTATGGAAAGCATCATCATGGAATTCATTTAAAGAGACACTGGGAGCCTTCAAAAAACATTGGACCCTACCCAGTTTGGCTTTGTTAAGGGCAGATTATGCCTCCTAAACCTGGAGGACTTCTTTGAGACAGTTACCAAGGCTTTAGATGAGGGAAAGGAGGTTCACACAGCCTACCTAGACCTCACAAAGGCTTTCAACACCATTCCCCATTCTGGTATTATAGACAAGCTCACCAGCCTGAACATAAACCCCTATGTCACGAGATGGGTTGCCAGTTGGGTCATGGATAGAACCCACATGGCGAGAGTTGCAGGCTCTAGGTCTGACTCTAAACCAATTACAAGTGGTGTCCCCCAGGGCTCAGTCCTGGGACCCCTCCTGTTCAGAATATACTTCTCAGAGGTACAGGCAAGCACAGGAAGACTATGGCTGACCAAGTTTGCAAACGACTGCAAAATGGGGGCCATAATTGACTCTCCAGCTGATACAGACATCCTCCAGAAGGGTCTCACTGAGACAGATACCTGGTGTCAAAATCATGGCCTCAATCTAAATGACAAAAAGTGCATAGTCATCCCCTTTGGAAAAAAACAAAGTACCTGTGAACTACCACATACATGGTAGTCCTCTAAATACAGAAACTGTAATAAGGGATCTAGGGACCCAACTAGATAGTAATCTCTCCTTTGATAATTATATTGCCACGGTGGTTAGAAAATCGTTCTATGTGGCCTACCTAATCACAAAAGGGTTCGCATCTAGAACAAAAGAGGCTATTGTGCCCCTCTACTCATCAGATCCATCATAGAGTACAATGCCCCATTTGGGATGTACCTTATAAGACACCTGCAACAGCTGTAAAGACCACAGAAGTACCTCACCAAGAAGATTACTGGCCTCAAACATATGCCCTATGCAGCCTGACTGAAGAAACTCCAGCTGTACTCGGTTGCATACCCTTTACTCAGAGGTGATCTTTGCCTGACATACAAGGCCATGTCCAACCCAGAATTGATGGACATGCTCCACCTAAAAAAAACAAATCCCCAAGAGCCACATGCTCTAGGGATCTAAACCTCACCACAATGATAAATAGGACATGCTGGAGGGATAGATTCCTGTCCCAGAGACTCCTCATGCTTTGGAACAGGATTCCAATCTACATTAGGCAGAGCCCCTCACTAACACTCTTCAAGAGAAACCTTGACAAGTGGATGGGAAACAGAAAATTTACCCCGGGGATCACTACAGTGGCTCTGCTGGACAGAGGCACAGGGAACTAATGGCTCTGCTGGACCGAGGCACAGGGAACTAATGTGAGGGGGCGGCAAAAGCCAACACATTCTGGCTAGGCTTATAGATGCCCTCGGGCAGACAGCCTAGTACTTACCTATGAACCTATGAACCTATCTGTACATAGGTGTATGTCTCTTCATACTGCATTTATGCCTGCCATTATAGCAGCACAGGTCATGGCTGAAAAGTTTCTGCAAGGGCTCAATTCACAGTAAGCAGCATTTCTTAGATCACAATATTTCATTGGGTTTTGTTCAGCTTTTTTCACTAGCTATCTCAGCAACTTCTAACTTTTAAAGGGCTAGCCAGTGAAACCACCAAATTCTTCTTTTACTTTACCATTGCTTCTCCACCCTTCCTATAGTCACACAAATCTGACAATTAAATACATTAGAATAAAGTGTTTTGACTGAGGGGAGAGTCCTGTATGCATCTCCTGCCCTATGACCTAACTGTATTAACTCCAAGACTATGAAATTAAGGACAAAGGAACACTTTTTAAACTCCCCCTGTCTAAGAATGTTTCTCCTTATTCATGATCACACAGTACCTTCAAACAAAGGGACTCAGGATAAGAGGTAATTGATACATCGGCTGTCATCAAGTAGTCTATTGACAATCTGATAAAAAATAACTGACAGATTAGTGTCAATTATTACAGGCAAAGCCATCACTGATATGTATCTAGCTGGGGGGTGTGCACAAGGAAATAATTTGCTTGAAAACAGCTCTGAATACTTAACATAGCCTCTGAAAAAGGGCTGGTAACTATCAACATAGAAAGTGTCTTCCAACATACATGATTAGATGTTGTAAGACTATAGCCCACTTAGGAATTAAGGTTGAAGACTATATTGTGAATTTAGGCAAAGAACAAGCATCACAAATTAATTTTCAAATGGCAAGTTTGCAATTTTAATGTATTTATGTGATTCACTGGGTCTTGTTTCATCATTCTTGATAATATAAGCTTGATCAGTGAAAAGGATGCAGAAATACATAATTTTAACTTAGGCTGAGGTTATATCATTTTGTGTTTAGACATATTAAGCATAGCTGGGTATAGGAGATACAGGTGTTGAATCTCTTTTCATGGGAAATATGGGAGTTTGGACAACACAAAATAATATTGTTATTTTGAGCCTGTTCACTGGATTGGACTTGCATTACTGGGTCTTGACAAAACAGGATTATTGGACCCAATGATATGGACTACAGCTGTTTCGAAGTGCAGAAACTATTGATTTGTTTTAGGCACCATTTCTCTTCCACAGCTTTTATGTATGCAATATGATTAGCATGTGATTAGCATATACTTAGCATGTGATTAGAATATGAATACAGTTTCCAAAGGTACTATACACATTTATCATGTCTGTACAACTGTTCATATGCTATAACTGACATTGCAACTTGAACAAGTAAATTGAAGATAACAGGTCAGGACTTTGTTAGCTGTTACATATAGCAATTTCAATAAAATCCGGTTATTACACTATAGTACACTACCTAACCCTTTCACATTTTGCTTCTCTGAATGCAGGAGCTTACCTTGCTCTGTATTTAAGGTAATGGAAACGTAGACAGCAGCAGCAGTGCTGCCTGGTTTGACAGTGAAGTTTACGGAATCTCTTGGTGGCACTGGAATGCTGGTCATATGAGGAGCTTGAAAGTTCCGAGCTGTCTTCCTGCTTTTTAGCTTTACGGTAATGGCTGACTCAACAGACAGGTTACTCACAGGGATCTGTTGCCCAGATGGTGTTGTGAACTCAAGTGATGCTAAAGCGGTCGAAACTGTATGACTGTCGGCAAAACTGAAGCAGAAGGGGTTAACAGTAAAGTGGATGAGAACCTGGACAACTTCAGGATTTCCTAAAAGTTGACTGGAAAATGTGTCAGGGATATGGAAATGACACTCTTCAGATTTATAGCCGCACAGCAGGTCAGTGGGAGAAGTCCTTTTGCCTTGGATGCTGATTCCTGAGGCTAAAATTGTTAAGGTTTCCTCATTCTGAACCCGAGACTGCATGAGAGATTTCATCAGCAGACTGGTGAGGTTGAAGGCAGTGACAGCTGTATTTGCGATGTCATCTGGAGGACGTCCTTCTCTCTCATTAAAGCCTAGAGCTGCAACTGAACCAGCTGAAGAACAAGGAAACACATAAAATGCAGTCAGTCTCTTATTCTGTGTTGACAGAATAACATAATTATTGATATATAAAGCTATAACTAAACCATTTTGACAGACTTCATTTTGTTCCCCTTACCCTAACTGTCATAATGTACTTATTCTGTGAAAGTCACTTAAACAGGTGCCTTCTGAAAAAAATGCAGCTGTTTGCCAATGCTTCTTACATTGCTGTCAAAAGCTAACATTAAATAAAAAAAAAACAGAGTGGAAGGGCAGAGACAGATCTGGATTGTTATGTAGTCTAGCACAGCATAGTCTTAAGAAAAAATCAGCATATGTTAGTGAAAAAGATCCTTTTCCTACAGTAGTCATACTGCTTAGAATGCATAAGGTCAATAATGTCCACAACCAATCTAGTAAAAAAAATCTTGTGAGTATAATAAAAAAAAGAAAACAAAGAAAAAAAAATACTTTCACTCCTTTGTGGCATATTCATAGCTGGCTTTAGGCACCAACGAACCCCATTGTCACTGGGGACTCCACTGGTCCTGTGGAGCCCCAACCACAGCAAGTTATCTTATCTTGATATTTTGTAGCATCTTTGCAACATCTCCTTTAAAATTCAAAGATATTTCTGATTATAGTAACAATGTTTTGTCAAGTAGCAGCCTTCACAGTTTCCCAGTATTTTACCACTGACACAGTGCCCCTGGCTTAGTTAAATCCTGTTGGACATTCTCTCCATTAAAATGAACAACATAGCCAACTTTAGGTACTGTAATACCAGTGGCTGCAGCGGGGGTGGGGCTTAATTATCCATGACTGTGTGGGGACCCCACAAATGCTGCTCCTGGTTGATGAAAAATGAGGAGAAAAAATGTATTAATTTTCTGGTTATGCTTTTTAACCTAAATAGGGCTGTGATATGATCCTGTTAGGATAAAGCTGATAATGAACATGAGCAAGGTAAGCACTAGAGAGATTAGCATCATGGTTCACAAAAATCTATCTGATCCTCCATCTTGTCCCATAGTCGCTGCAAAATATTTTAAGACCTTTACTTAAACATGTTTTCTAGATGGTTAGCTAAAATATGTGGGTGCGAATATAGCACATTTACTAAAAGTATAGCACATTTACTAAAAGATTCATGGGAATTTTTTTAAAAGGGTAGACCAAAATACTGTTGACTTAGGTTTAATTTTTGTTACACTCAGTGTAATTAATCTGTTTTCAGTCATTACACATCATGTTGGGTTGGGATGGTTTTATGATTATTTATGTAGGGAAAGTTTGTTTGACCACACTAAAATTAAGCTTATGACAGTTTAATGGAACTGGTGTTAATGAACAATTTTATATAATTTGAGGACCAATTATGTAAGCAAAATACAGATGTGGCTAGGGGTGCCTCATGTCCTCCAAATTTTGCCAAAATTGTGATGGAGGAATGGGAACACAGATTTATTTTGAATTCCACATATTCTTACAATTAATCACTTTATGCATGTTACCTTTGGTGATATTATTATGTTTTGGACAGGGAGTATTCAACAATTTAATTCAATTATTGAATTTATCAATTGCTCGACCAGTTTTCTTAGATTTACTGTTAATTAATCAGTCAACAGTATAAATTTTTTGGATGTGACCATTACTAAGAATACAGAATTAGGTGTATTTGAGTCAAATATATATATATATATATATATATATATATATATATATGTATGTATCTAGAAAATGAACATGCTCCAACATATTACTCCATTTTACTAGTTGGTACCCCATACACCAGAAAAAGGCCTTGGTAAAAGGACACCTAGTGGCCTTTCTTATTACTGTACAGTAAATCCATTAGCTGTAGCACCAAGGATCCCTTATTTGAATGTAGTATAAACTACATATGCAGAATAAATATAAATCAAATGTAGTATAAACTACATATAAAAATGAGTATAAATCAAACCAGTTTTGACAAAACTGATTTGATTTATACTCATTTTTATATGTAGTTTATACTACATTTGATTTATATTTATTCTGCATATATAGTTTATACTACATTCAAATAAAGGATCCTTGGTGCTACAGCTGCTGGATTTACTGTGTTTTGGAATCTGTTTGAATTGAGTCCTTGCAGCCACCATACTTGCAGAGGCCCTTTCTTTTGGCTTTCTTATTACTGTGTCAATTAGCTTTCCATTCACCCCTTGTAGGGCCACCACAGCTGAATATTCAGTTGGGGAAATTGAATCAATTCAGCTTGTCATAGATATGTGTAGGATATTGCATAAATACATAAATATTTTTTCTGTTTGTGACCTGCATTTTGTGTAACAGTGAAGCCTGTCCTCACATGTGCATCTTTTATTCTAACCACAGTTCCATCATGCTGTAGTCCCTTGTAAAGAGAGAAGCGCACTCCCTGGAGTGTAGCACTCAAGTAATGCATTGTAGAATTTTGTTGTCATATCACACTGTCTCTCCCCTGGCCCAGTGCCACAGTGGCTGTCACCAGCATATATTTTCTAGCCTGGGTGGTGCAGTGGTGCAGCAGTTTGCATTGTTGCCTCACAGGAAGAGGTTCTCCAGTTCAATTCTCAGCTGTGGTGCCTTCTGTGCAGAGTGTGTGTGTCTTCCCTGTGTTCGTGTAGGCTTCCTCTGGATGTTCTGGTTTCCTCCCACATTACAAAGATGTATCTGGAGCATTTCTCCTGGGCCTCCACTGAAAATTGACTTGTTCCAAGTTGCACTTTCCCAGTAAACAAATGTTAACTAAATAAGTAAATAAACTCCAGTCCTTTAGCAAGTATTTCATCCTTTATACTACCAAGACCCAAAGTTAATTGAAATCTGACATCTTCCACAAACTTCCCTAAAGTTTAGTGTTATCTGTAAACATCTTCTACTATCACTGCAGATTTAAGAATTATTTGTATTTATTGATAATAACCTGTTGTACATATTTTACTATAGTTTTAGAATAACTAATTCTGTTATTACTGTTTTTTTGTATAATTATGCTTTGTTTTTTACTGTTTGTTGTATAATTTTGCCTCTGTTTTTTACATAATTCATGAAACTAGTCTGAAATGATCTGTTCTACCCTGGTAAACAAACTGAATGAAGGAATAAATGCATAAATAACTCAATATATATATATATATATATATATATATATATATATATATATATATATATATATATATATATATATATATATATATATATATATATATATATATATACTCATCTTCTTTCTATTTCCAGTGTAATGTTTGTTAAAAAGATGCAAAATAATTTAAGCCCAGGAGTCCTGTGCCAGATAACTGTTAAGCCTTCTCTTTTCACAAGCACTCATCACCACTACCAGCTATCCTCTAACCTGTAATTTCTATGTAGCCTCATCTTCTCTACTTCTATACCTTTCGCTTTATGAGTCAGCTTCTGATGGGCAGTGAACTCAAAAGCTTTAATAAAGTAAATGAGTATTTACACAGTCATATAAATTGTTGTGCCTGGTTTGGCAGAATGCCTTGTCTGTTAAGTTATACTGACTACCACAGAGTAGGACACTCTGCTCCAGGAATCTGTGATCAATCTTTCTCATCAGAATCATCTCATCATTTAGAAAACCACCAATTTCATGTCAGACTTGTGACACATTTCCAGTCTTTTGGGGGTTGAAATAATGAATGGCTCAAATGCAATTCAGTGCCTAATGTAGTGGTTACCTATCTGACTCCCTGCACTGTCCTCTCTTAGTCCCAAACATTCTTCCTCTGTTGTACTTGTTCTGTTTCACAGCCCTGACCACTGCTGCATTCATCCTTGTTTTCCCTTCCATTGTTGGCATCTTTCGCCTTCTTTTCCTCAGTGCGCATGAAGGTGAAATCAGTAGAAAAGAACTTATTCAGAATTCCTACCTGTTTGGCTGCCTTGGTGTAACCCTCTTTCATTCTTTTCACAGATATATTTTCCTGACATTCTCATTTTCCATACCTTCCTTCTTTTATATCTGTTATGACCTTTGTGCTTGCTTTGGCCATCTTAAGATCAAAATTTGCTGTTTTCCCTTGCCTTTTTATTTTCATTCTCAGTCTCTCTCTCTTTGTCTCTGTTTCGCCTTCCTCCATAACCTATAACCCTTGCCTTTTGCCTTTACTGCAGATTTTATTTTTTATTTTAGCCACATTGACCTTATTCACATTCTAGTTTACTCTAAACTGTACATTTCTTTATCCATCCAATTTCACATCACAGTTTGTCTCAAATGCTTATCTACTTTATTAATCCTTTACCATTCTTTCAGCCTTCCCTTTACAGTCTCTCCTATCTTACTGTAATCTGTGCCCTTGTACTGCCAACATACCTTCCTTTGTTTCTGGTTTCACTGGCTCAGACTTGATAGTAAACCAAACAATTTCATGTCTGCTGTTGCAAGCAGAGCCCTTCCCTACAGCCAGCTTCTTGCTACTGAATTAATATAATGCTTACTGAGCTCCGCTTCTTTTCTTCTTCTTCTACCTTTTGTGTGTAGTTCTAGTAATGAATTATCTCTTATTTCATATTTGTTACCCACCACTGTCTGAATGTTGTAGTTTCTTTCTGGTACATTGTAGCCATCAGTGATTGTTATACTTGTTTTGTAGATCAGCCTTCACTTTCATTTTAAATTACCTTTACCTTCTTTCCTTACTGCATTTGATCATATACATAGTGTTTATTCCTCACCTATTACCATTTAGCCTCACATTCCTGATAGGTCGGGATCTAACACTGCCTAGAACCTTTTCCTCCTTGCCTCATCTCCCCATTCCCTCATCCTTGTCTTTCTCCATTTTATGTTTTATTTCCTCATTTAATTATACCCCTGCATTTCTTCATACTCTTCTCCTATTCCTATAATCTAAGATTATCATACTATCTAGGATTACAGCATTACACTCTTTGTCACTGCCTAACAGATCTCTGTCACAACTACTAAATTTGTATCTACTTCTGGCATTAGTGGCAACAACTCAGACATTTCATTCCTCAGGTTCCTCACATTACGTAGAAGGACACTGATCAACATACCCGCTTTCTAGCTGAGGGCTTTAGCAGTTTGATCTTTGGTTATTTACACACTTTCGGTTCTGTTACTCACATATCTCATGTTTATCTCCCCTTCTCCTTTTCAAATTCATCTGAGTTTAAAGAGATGATATTTCTAATATACATTTCTAAACTACTTCTTGAATACCACCATATGGTGACAGCCATGAGGCTATTTTTTCATAGCTAACAGTTTTCAATTTTTCATATTGTCTCCAGGACTTTAATATATTTTAACCCTGTTCCCACCTTCATTCTTGAAGCAAGCAGAAATAAATTATTATTTATTTATTTATTTTATTTATTTTCAGTTTGATTACCGGGGAAGTCCACTGGGCCAAGAAGTGCTTATTTTCAGTGGAGGCCCGGGGAGAAAAGCTCCATGTGCAATACAGTACAATAAAGGTTACAAAATACAAAAAAGGTTACATAATGAATGAGATGAAATACAAGAGTAAGATTCATACATTCAAAAAAAAATAGCAAGCGTAATATACATCATGAGACAATTTAAAAAGCAAAACACAATTTTTTTTTTGTTACTCTTAGGAAATTCACAATATTTACAAGCTTGGAGTTTATTTAAAGTCAGCTAGTTCAGGTTCTTTAGAGAAATTAGAATAAGATTAAGAGTAAAGTAGAGCAGGAGGATGGAGAGCTTAGTGCGAAGAGTTATGTAGGGTGAAAGCAGGAGCATTTCCATTTGGAAGATAGGTGTAGGAAGAGTTGGTTTTTAAAGGATTCAGTGTTAGGTATAGTCCTAAGAGAAGGAGGGAGAGAGTTCCATTTTTTACCTAGAGAAAAGGAGAGTAGAAGCTGGCCGGCAGGACGTTTGGGTTTGTGAATGGAGATTAGGTTTTGGTGTTCAGATCTCAGAGATCTGTTTGGGATGTAAGGGGGAAGAATGTTCTTTAAGGCTGGGCATTTATCAGGGGAGAATATTAATTTGTGAGCGCAGGTTAGTTGGAGATAGTCTAGGTGGTTAGGGAGTTCTAACCAATTTAGAGATTGAAGGCAGAGGCAGTGGTGAGTTGATGTTTTGGATTTAGTGGCAAATTTGGAGATCTTATTATAGCAAACTTCAAGTTTAGAGGTGTTGGAAGTGGACAGATTGGTTAGTAGAGGGGCTCCATGTAGAAGAGAAGGTAGGAGGTAGGTGATTGCCAGGGTGCGCCTAGAGGAGTTGGAAAGAAACTGATTGTTCCTATATAGCATACCTAGCTTTTGGTGGGTTTTCTTTATGTTATGTTGAATGTGAAGATTGAATTTGAGGTGTTCGTCTAAGGCAATGCCAAGGAGTTTTGCAGAGGGGACTACTTCTATAGCAGTGTTTGATTGGCTTAGGACATTGAAAGCATTTTTGTCAAAGGAGGAAGCCTTGGAGGGGAGGAAAATTATTATTTTAGATTTATTGGAGTTGAGGGAAAGGTGGTTTTGGTGCATCCAGTTCTCTGTAGTGGAAAACGCTATTTGAGTTTTAGTCAGTATATCAGGAATGTTGGGGGCGGCACAGACCAAGGTAGAGTCATCAGCGTATTGGATGACTGTAGTGTCAGGGATGACGGTGTGAAGGTTATTTATAAAGATGTTGAAAAGCATGGGTCCGAGGATGGATCCTTGAGGAACGCCAGTGGGTGTAGGCAAGAAGGAAGAGGAGGAGTTCTTCCATTTGACAGCTTGAGATCTGTCAGATAGGTAGCTGGAGAACCAGGATAGAGTATTAGGGGAGAGATTAAAGTTGGCAAGATGAAGGAGAAGGTGTGTATGGGAGATGGTGTCGAAGGCTTTAGAAAGATCTAGCAGTACTGTGGATACAAAGAGTCCAGAGTCTCAAGCTAGATTGACAGTTTCTAGGAAGGATAGTAGGGCAGTTATGGTACTGTGGCCAGGACAGAAGCCGTGCTGGGTGGGAGTTAGAAGGTGATTCTGAATTAGGTAAGGCAAAAGTTGGTGGTGGACACATTTTTCTAGAATTTTAGATATTGGTGAGAGGAGGGCAATGGGGCGAAAGTTAGAAATAGAGGTGTTTTTGCCTCCTTTGTGTAGAGGAAGAATGTAGGCTGAACACCAGAGTTTGGGCACATATGATTCATTTAAGGATCTATTAATCAAGATACTGATTGGGAGAGCAATACCTTCAGCTGCACATTTGAGGAAGGAGGAGGGTATGTTGTCTGGAGCATTTGAGCAAGGCTTTAATTTGGATAAAAGCTTTTTTATAAAAATGGTGGATACAGGTTTGAGATTGAAATTTAGGGGATTGTTATTTGGGTTGTTGGGTGTTGTGTGGTGGGAGTTAGGTGGATTCTTATTTGGGAATGTTTTGGTTAGCTTAGCTATGGATTCGGTAAAGAAGGTGTTGAAATGGGAGCACAGTTCACTATCAGTTAAACTAGGATCAGGGCAGGGGTTATTCCTAGATCCAGGATGGAGAAGGAAGTTGACTGATTTCCAGAATAGTTTAGGGTTCTTGTTGTTGTTGGACTGAAGTTTATTATAGTAGTTTTTTTTGTCCTTGGTAATAAGTTTTTTTACTTGGTTGCGGAGTTGTGTGTATTTTAGCAAGGCAGACGACAGTTTACTTTTCTGGTAAAGCTTCCAGTATTTGTCTCTGAGACGCATAATTTGTTTAGTTTCTTTGGAGAGCCAGGGAGCAGAATTGGCTTTGATTCGTTTGTTTCTTAGAGGGGCTAGGGAGTTAAGGGTATTTAAGAAGATAGAGTTAAAATGCTCTACAGCGTTGTCGAGAGGGAGAGTGTTTAAGATTTGGCAGTTAATTTGTTTAAAGATGTTAGAAAAAATTAAAGGGTTGAAGTTGCTAAGGTTACGAGTTTGAATATAGACATGTTGGTGTTGGATGGAGCTTGTTGATCGATGGATGAAGGCAGGGAAATGGTCACTGAAGGTGTCAGGGATGGTGCCAGAGAGAATGATTTTGTTTGGATGGGAGACTAGTATCCAATCTATGATGGAACCTGGAGGATGGTTTTTATTAGGGTGAGTTGTTGAATGGATTACTTGGGTGAAGTTATAAAGGTTAATGGATAGTGAAGGAGATGGCATGTTGATTTTATTCCAGTCAATATTGACATCGCCTAGAATAAAGGTTTCATATTTTATTTCAGTTGAGGCCCAGTGAAGAATATCTTCAAGGGTGGAGATACTGTTGCTAGGGGAGATGTATATGGAAATTATGCAGATGTTTTTTATGTTTATTCAACCTGAGAAGGCCTGTTGTGATTTCAGAATGTTTGAATTGAGGGGTATGGATTTGAAGAGGAATTAAGGAGAGAAGATTGGAGTAGATTAGAGCAGAGCCTCCACCTTTTTTATTTATGCGGTCACTTCTGAGGATGTAATTCTCTTCTTCCTGGGGTTACTGGTGGTTGTTACCAGTAGCACTTCAGAAAGGCCTACTAAACTTCTCAGTTCCCCTGCACTTAATGACCTGTTGGTCAGTTCTTCATGTACAACAATGTCTGGACACTCCCTACCACTTGTAACTGCCTTAGTCAATATCAATCTTTTTTTTGTCAGTGTCATTCCTGGAACCATCTCTACCTCTGCCTGGCTGCTTCTTCCTCTGAAACCATTCAAACTAATTCCCTTTGATGCAGAGTTTCCTAGCATTAAAATTCCCCAGCAGTCTCCTGTCTAAGCATCCTTCCTGCATCTCCTGTCAAGATGAAATTACTTCAGCTTGCTCTGCTGATCTGGTCATACCTCACTATATCAACACTGAATGATTGTGTAGTTCTCCAGATATATTTTAATGTCACAGAGCTACTGCATTTTTGTATGCAAGTTTTGAAGAATTTCCCCAACCTGATATTTTTTTAGGTGCCAGGCTTAAATGTGACACATTAGTAACAGACAATAGGTTTTAATTCATAGAACCAGATAATGCTGTGGAATAATGGGCACAAAGGCAAATGAGGACAGGAAAATAAGTCACAGTTTGGAGCTGTCGGGCACAATATGATGCACACATGCACACATGCATCTGAGTATAAAGGCAAGGAGCACACTAGATATTGAGGTATTCTAATCAGAATATTGGAAGTAGCAGTGACATATGCAGCACTGCATTTGATTAGTTCAAGAGGTGGCTTGTATAGGAGAAAAAGGCATGTCAGAGGACAACCTCAAATGAAGTGAGAGACTACAGGTCGAGAATTGGATGCATGTTGATAGAGACATTATACAGGTGATATTAATGCATATGGTCTATGTGCTTGAACTTAGCAATGTACAGACTTCCTATATTCAAGGATCCTAGGCAACTGTAGCACTTACCATACTGGCTACTAGGACAGAGACACACAGGAGAACCTTGGGTTTTCATACGTCAGTCTCAAAACATTAATTCTAAATGTGGATGAGCACATCTGCTTTCTAAATACATTGTTGAAGAGCATCACAACCAGAAATTACTTTTAGCATACTGCCTGATCTCTAAATTGTATGAGCCACATATTGTACCCATGTAACAGTAAAGGCATGATCCAATGTCCATGGACAGAATTGCATCAGTATGAATGGTGATCATTCCATCAAGTGCCAGACAGAATGCAATGCTCAGGGGCTATAACATGTGCCCATATAGCATCAAACATACTTCTCAACTACTTAGCACAAGAAATCTGGACAAAGCCTACAATAATGAGGGGGACAAATGCCCAAAAACAGGGACAGATTTGAAATATTGCTATTATAAACTTAGAAAGTTGATAGAATAACAAGACTTCAGTTAAAATGCATGTTCTGAAGGATATGGGGTCTGAAACACAAATGTATGTCATTATTTCGTGACATCAGTCCTCAATGATTTGCCCCATAACCACAAATTTTATGAAGAAGCAATCAAAAATATGAGGCAAAAATCTGGACATTCTGTAAAAATCTGGACAATTGAAAGCTATTGTACCATGGCAGTGGCCATAATTTCCAACAAATGTTAAACAACACATCTATATCATCACATTCTGCAGAGGAACATCTCAACATCCCACACAACCTCCATGTAGGTAAGGGAAGACAAAGTGATGCACCTACCTATCCACAGTCACTTACATAACAGGTGCTCAGCTCTAATTCCCAACCCCCCCATACCTAATGTGTTACAGGTGATGTAGGCTACTCTGTTGAACCCTGGCTAAATACACTCATATGAAGCCCACAAGCCATGGCTGAATGGCAGTATAACATAACTCAGAACAAAATCATAAACACAGTGGACTGTGTGTTTGGCTTGTTGAAGTCCCAATTCTGCTGCTTGCACTTGGCTGGGGCCCTGCACAATGTATGCCCTATAGCCTGCCAAATATGCATGGCATGCTGCACAACATGATGCAGCATTAACAGGTAGGACAGGCAGCATTCTCAGGACCCTCTAGCAATGCAGCAGGAGAATCTGTTGTGACCACATTAGCATCCACCAGAAGCAACACAGACTGCAGTGGCCAACCAGGGACCACTGCACTATATTCTTACAGATGTTTTTTTGAAGTGTACATTGCAATGCAGTGCAGGCAAAGCAACAATGTCTATTCTGTCTGCATGGTCCCTGATATGAGCACAGTGGTATTGTAGTAAAACACAGATGATAATGATACATGTAGTGTTATTTAATTGATATGCTGTTCAGTACATGTTTGAGTCATCAGCTATCTCTCTACTTACACCGCAGCCATAACCATTTGCCCAGATGCATATGGACACATGAACACATCAGAGTCTACACTATCAGGGGGAGGAGGACCACAGGTCAGTGTAAGGAGTTACAGGGATTATGCAGAAAGGTGGTATCTGTGTCAGTAGTATGGGTAGGGGTGTCACTACATGACCATACAGTGGGGTAACCATAATAAGAAGTTTTTGATGTGGCACTGTAGAACCCTTCAGCATGGCAATGGTACCATGAAGACCATGCAGGCCCTGATGCCCTTCTTGACACAGATGTGGCAGCGCTGGTACTAAGGACTTGTGTGGTGCTGGTACACAATCTGGTTTTCCCCTGAATAGTCCTGCAGTGTGTGGCAGACCCTGCCATTGCTGTAGATGCAGATTATAAACTTGTAATTGTCATTCAATGTGTCCACCAGGGGTATGCACACACTCGTGTCCACAGGCCATACTAAGGTGTGGGGTACTAATAGTGGCACTAGCTAAAATTCTCAAGAGGGTAACCATTGTCACAATATTTCCTACCATGGAGGCTACAAGACTATTGTAGCATTGTGCCTGGCCTACACTGTCTCTGTCTCTATGTGCATACTTCCAGATTGTGCCCAGATTCATGTCCTGCACATCTATTGGCTGAAGCCAGGGGGTATTTGTATTGTCAGATTCAGAGTACTCTTTTGTCTGTGCTGGGCCATACTACCAGTAATCATGACAATTGAAAGTGAAGCCCTCCTCAAGAGGGTATTTGGCATGCCAGACTATTTGGTGGCTATGATGTTATCCCAGTTAGTGGGTGTATGTCCACCTAAGAGTGAGGTAGACAATGTGAATGTATACCGGGATACTGACAGAGTGTTTATAATGTCTTCATCTTCAGAGTCTGGTAAGGGACTAGCCTCAGCCTGTTTTTCTTGCCCAGCCTGTACAGATGTCTTGGTGCTGTGGCATGCCCTGTAGACATAAATACTACATAACAAACCATATGATAATGGTTACTCACCATGTCCCATGCCCAAGGTGTGCATAATCCTGGCAGCTGCTGTCCAGCACTCATATATGAAACTCATTCTTATGGCAGTTATTCCCCGTGTCTGTATACCTGAGGTTCCTGTGAAAGACAGAGGCAGGGTGTAATGCAAACATTATTGCCTGGGTAGACTCACAATGGCAGTTTGCCTTCTGCAGTCTGTATGCATATGTTAATGGTTTCCATGATATGTAGATAGCATCTGTCTGCCCCCAGGACCTGTATCAGTTCCTCCAGGTAAGGTAGCTGCCCCTTGAGAATCTCCCAATAAGGATGAAAGAAACAATTCTTTCTCAGTGAGCATGGAGCTTAATGAAGGGCCACCACCTGTCATTGTCAATTCTGCTGTTGTGTTACATGCCTTCTTTGAGGTAGTTCATAACATTTCTTGGACACACTTCTGACATAGATGTACAGAGTAGTTCCTCCCATCTACAGAATTCATATTGTGTACTGCTGTTTTCCAAACATGGTCACAAAGAGTCCTGATGAGCGACCCTTCTCCATAACAGTAGCCATCCATATGTCCTGAGTACCAGGAGCAAGAAGTTATTCTCTGCAGGACTGAACTTGCCCACATGCTGCTGTTGAATGTCTTTGATGGACATGCCTACATCAAGGATTAGAGGACAAATAGGTTGGAAAGGCACTTCTGGGTGGCAGAGTTAACTATTTCACAGGGAAGAGAGCTTGCCACATTTTGATATGGCTGGTTATGTTGAGATGATGTAATGGGAGTGTTATCTGTTCTACACACTGTCTAATGTTGTACAACTGGATGGGGGTGGCTACCCAATGCCAATAAGCTGCCATTCCCTGAAAGGGGAACATTCAAAAGGAAGATATTCACCTGTGGGTAATGCTGCATATATATCCATCTATCCATCCTCAACCCCTTTTCCCATTTTTGCACACGGGCATGTATATATATATATATATATATATATATATATATATATATATATATATATATATATATATATATATATATATATATATGTAAACATATATACATAGCAATATATATATCTTCTGACACACTTATATAGACCTCTGTATACCTCATGTGGACTACCTCTGTGTCTGCACTACTTCTGTGGGGGTAGAATGTGATCAAAGCTGCTGAAATAAATCTGCTGCTTGTTTTTCGTTGATGCTCATTGTGGCATCCTGAATGATAAAGTGCCCAGAAATGTTGATTCTAAGTACTAGTTTGTACTGTTTATGCTGATGACTCAAGACACCACCTTTCTCTGTAATTCAGTGTTTCACTGAAATGCAAAAAAGACATAGGTTTAAAAACATTGTGCTGCACACCAACATCATGCTGTGCATTCCTGTTCAGTTATGCATCATGTATGTGTACATGCACCATACAGCTATGAGTACATGCACCATACATCTATGTGTACATGCACCATACAGCTATGAGTACATGCACCATACAGCTACGTGCATATGCACCATACAGCTATGAGTACATACACCATACAGCTATGAGTACATGCGCCATACAACTATGTGAACATGCACCATACAGCTATGAGCTGCTAGGAAGTGTTACTCAGGATTCAGAGTCTTTTGCAGGCTGCGATTCTCATGATGCCATTTTGTTTTACTTAACATCATGGAGACAGCTACTGATGCTAGTGCCACATGGAAAGCATTTGCCTGGGGGGGTAAAAGAAGGCTACAGTATGCTTTATCTTCAACTCAGCCATTTCAGAGGGCAGCTGATGGAGCTCAACACAGTTTCTTTCAGGAATGTGAATGCCTGGTATGACTTGGCAGCTTTACTATCAAGAGTGACTGGCACCCCTATATACCAATAAACAGTGCAGGCACTCATATGATGACCTGTGTGTTACCGTTGTCCTGGAGATTATTATTCATGGGAAGTATAGTTTAGGCAAGGAAATCCTGTATAATATAGTAAGTATTTTATGTCCAGTGTGTAAAGCACTACATTTAGTAATAAATATTGCAGCTATTTGTAACAGATGTCTTTATTAGTCTCTATTTTATGTACTGTGCCAGATCCCAGGATACTCCAGATTGGCTACCATGGATGGGTATATGTATTTTATGTGTGTTAGCTTGTTAAATTACAGTGTTCAGCACTGAGCTGTTTCATTTGGCCATACACAGGGCTATGATCGTGGGGCATAACAGACATCATTTCAGTCTACTGCATCATGAAGCATAGATTATTTCATGCAGCTGTGACTGCTTCACTGCAGCTGACTGCTCTGTTCATTTGTTAATAATTGTAATCATGTAGACTGCTGTCCTCCAAAGTAGGAAGCTAACTGCTTGTTGCTTCTTTGCATATATAAATCCCAACTATAGGTCTGTATTGGACTGTGGGAGTTATTTAAGGCGTCTGCTCACTTGCTCTTGTGTGTGGAACTTTATAAATGCTATATTGTCATTTGTGTACATGTGTGGGGATATACAAATGACAGTTTACATTGTCATTTGTATATCCCCATACCCATATGAGTTACGTGATTGCTGCCAACTACTGAAGGTGGTCTCAAAGATGCCAAGCATAACTGGAGAAGTGGCATCTATGTCCCATCTTGGCTTTTTATTGCCATATCACCTCTGGGTCATTCTCACTAATGTCATTCTTCCCAGTTATCTCTCCTTTTGAAGGTCTCCATGGTCCACCTGAGCTGTAGGCACATCAGCTGTGGACTTCTATCTTTTTGTTTAGAAACGATAAAGCTAGATCACAAAGTGTGATTCCTTCATTTGTAAATACTCATCTTAGAAGCAGAACATGCCACTGTTTCGTAAGACCTCTCACAATGTAAATGCTAACAGACATCCATATTCATTTTATGAAAATATCATTCTAATCCTTTCTAGATGGTTAGGTGAACAGTTATGTTGGACAGAAGAAGGCTATGCTAATAACTCACTTTATATTCTGTATTGGAAAAAGAATGTTGTATAGGACAGTTCACGAAAGATATGAAAAATAATGCTAGCTATGTGGTCTATAGGGATAAAAATCCCTGACTTTTACAAAGATGACTGAGTTCTGAAAGCAAGGAAACCAAAGAACAAGGCAGAAGCCCTCACAGTCCTAAACGCAATTTATTAAAACAGAAAATCACAGCGTTTTCGCCACACACATATGGTGGCTTCTCCAGAGGATACAAAGGCAACCAAACACAAGCAGTTAAATACTGGAAGTTAATTGAAGTCAACTGCTATCAATTAACCACAAATTATGCAACAAGATGCCTGCATTAAACTGAAGAAGTAAAATGCAAAAAGCCTCAGGCATAGTTTAATTACATGCTAAACTGTTGATGTAGTTAAAAGACTGTGACAATACAAAAAGACACAATATTTTGACACAGTCAAACCCAAATAAAATTCAGTATATTTCCTAAGAAATAAAAATACACAAGAAAAAAGTGTCACAAAATTATATGTACATTTAAAAAGCAAAATGCTAAATAGTCATTCCCAAGTATACATTATTTTAAAAAGGGGAACGACATAATAAAATAAATGAATAACTTTTTACTAAAAATTAATATAAATTCCAAAGATGTAGACAACCCACATCTAAAGTGTGACCTTAAAATTAAGTAAAAGTACTAAGTGTAAATATAACTACCTAAGCCAAACCTTGCTAGGTCAAATACCAACAAAAAGGTAGGAAACAGTGCCACCAAGTGGCTTGACACTGTACCCACACATAGTGGGCTAATGCAAAAAGGACTAAATCAAAAGTGTCAAGGCAAGTATGATTCTTAAAGTAAAAAAGGGAACAACTATCTCATATACGATTTTAATTTGAGATAAGGTGCAATGTTACAGCTTTCATTCAACCCCGGAGGGTAGAAAGCGTTAAGCTTAAGTTGCCAAAGCAATTCATTTGTCTCAAGTATAAGAGCACTAGGTCCACCACGAGGATGAACAGGGAGGTGGTCAATCCCCATGAAAGAGAAAGCATGCCCAGGAAAAGAACAGATATGCTTAGCAAGGGCATTATCAAGTCTCTTATTCCTGATGGCATATAAGTGCTGATACAATCTGATACAATCTGTCTTTAAGCCTTCTGTCCGTCTTTCCGACGTAGAATGCTGGACAGCATGTGCAAAAAGCAATATAAACTACTGTTTTCGTATCACAGGAAATACGGTGATGTATAAAATATTTCCTTCCTTCAATGCAAAAACTACTACCTGTTTTAATATGTGAGCAGAAGTTACAGAAGCCGCAGGCAAAAGAACCATTAATTCTAGCACTACAGGTGCCATAAGGAGTCTGTAACAATTCTTTGATGTTTCTACCTCTTCTAAACACTACAACAGGTCTATCACCTAACTTCTCACCTACAGGTGCATTACTGGTGATAAAAAAACAGTTTTTAAACAAAAATCCCTGACTTTTACAAAGATGACTGAGTTCAGTTAATGACTGGTGGGGGGGGGGGGGTTGAAGGAATTGGAATAAGGGAAGTGTTTTTTTTTAAGAAATATGGTAAAATAACTTTTTATGTCACTTTTTTGTATCAGCAAAATATCTGAATATTTATATACAAGAAACACTGATCAGTTTAGTTTATATAGATTTCTATGTTTAACACCTTTTGCAATTATAATAATTTGTTATTTTGTTTAAAAGTTATTCATTCTTGTTCATTAAACATGTACTGGCTTTTTCTGTTTTGTTGTCTAATTTCCTACACATAAAAGCATATATTATTTTAAACAGTCATTTTCTATTTTTTATTAGCAAGTAATGTTATTAACTTTTTTATTACAAAAACAGAGTTCTTGCAAACTGGATATGATGCCTGTAGACTTTTGACAAAATGTCCTGCACTCTCAGCTATGTGTTTTTAACGTACTTTTTCATGTTTATATATATATATATATATATATATATATATATATATATATATGTGTGTGTGTGTGTGTGTGTGTGTGTGTGTGTGTGTGTGTGTGTGTGTGTGTGTGTGTGTGTGTGTGTGTGTGTGTGTGTAAGTATGTGGCATACATGGATCCATTCTGTGATAAGTATCTTCCATTGTAAGTATGGGGAAAGCGTTTCATGATAAGTAGTAAAGCCAAAATTCATATTCCCTAATTATGCAATACAAAATGTTCCATGTGTCACTCAAACCAGATCCCCTGCATCCTCCATTTATCTGTTTTTCCCATTTTATGAGTTGGAGCTATTGTTTCCCACTCAGATCCATGGGCTACAGCAATTGCATAAGCTGCTTATAGATAGGGGTTATACCGAGTTTCCATACTTATTTTTTCTGAATGGTTGTTTTACGTGGGATTTCCCATTCTAGTTCTGAGACAATTTTTAATCAATTTTCAAAAGTGCCATTTACTTATTTATTTAAGAGGAGATCTTATTGTGGTATATAGGGCAGTTAGAGACAACTATCTCAGGGAATGTTTAGGATTATCAAAAAGTAGTAGAGAATCATCATACAACTTATGTAGAAGGTTCTATAGGAATGAGAAGTGTACTAACTGGTTCTCCAAGAAAGCAGCTGATACGTGGAACAGACTACCAAACTACATTAAAGGAAACACTATTTTTGATATTTTAAGAACAGTCTGGATACTTATTATGGGAACAACTGTATTGGCAGGCTAGAAGAGCATTAATGCCCATGCTTGAAATATTTGTATGTATGTATGTATATATGTACTAAGGACCATGTTGGGATTCATTGTATTTCTAGTAGAGTTTCAAATCTTAGTACAGCTATTCAAAATTTAACATGTTTCTATGTACAATATAAATAAAAGAAAAACTGTTGCACCAAAAAAACACTGCAGATCAACTAATTACAAAAGTAAATCCAATAGAATAGAAACAGCTGGTTCAGGATCCACAGCGGCAGTAAACTTCTTATGTTTTATACTTCAGTAAATGTGTTGCCTCTATGGATCTTAAAGCAGTCATTTTTTTTTGCTGGATCTGTTTTGTAGGTAATGACATACTAGCTAATAATAGTCCTTGTTTTGTATTATATTATATTATATTATATTCATAGTTTCATAGTTTAGTACTAGGCTATCTGCCCTGGGGCATTTATAAGCCTAGCCATAGTGATGTGGCTTTCGCCACCCCATGTAATGGTACAAAAGTGTACAGAATAGATTTAGAATACTGTGCCTTTGTCTAGTAGTGACACAGTGAAGACCCCCTTACATAATAGAATTAGTTTACTGTGCCTCTGTCTAGTAGTGACACAGATATGACCCCCAGGGTAAACCTACGATCTCCCATCCACTCGTCAAGATTTCTCTTTGAAGAGAGTCAGTGAGGGGCTCTGCCTAACATGAACTGGGATTCTGTTCCAGAGTATGGGAAGCCTCTGAGTTATGAATCTGTCCCTCCAGCATGTCCTATTCATATTTGTGCTGAGGTTTAAATCTTTAGCTCTCGTGGTTCTGATGGATTTGAATTTTTTGAGGTGGGGCATGTCCATCAATTCCTGATTGGACATGGCCTTGTACGTCAGGCACAGATCACCTCTGAGTAGGCGGTATGCTACTGAATAGAGCTGGAGTTTCTTTAGTCTGGCAGCATATGACATCTGTTGGAGACCCTTGATCCTCTTGGTGAGGTACTTTTGGGGTCTCTCCAGCTGTTGCAAGTGCCGGGTGAGGTACATACCAAATGGGGCATTGTACTCAATCATGGGCTTGATAAGGGAGGAGTACAGGGGTACAATGACCTCCTTTGATCTGAATGTGAATCCCTTCATGATAAGGTGGGCAAGGTAGAAAGTCTTTCTAACCACTTTGGCAACGTGGCTGTCAAATGAGAGGTCACTATCAACTTGGGTCCCCAGGTCTCTGATTACTTTTTCTGTACTCAGTAGGTTACTGTCTATGTGATAATTTGTGGGTACTTTGTTTTTCCCAAAGGGGATGACTATACATTTTTTGGCATTTAGTTTAAAGCCATGACTCCGGCACCAGTTGTCCGTTTCAGTGAGGCCTTTCTGTAGGATGTATGTGTCAGCTGGTGTATCGACTATGGTGCCTAGTTTGCAGTCATCTGCGAACTTTGTCAGCCACAACCCTCCCATGTTTGCTTTCACATCTGAGAAATAAATGCCGAACAAGAGGGGTCCCAGGACAGACCCCTGTGGGACACCACTTGTGACTGGCTTTGAGTCTGACATGGCTCCAGTGATTTTGACTTTATTGGCTCTATCCTTTAGCCAGTTTGCAACCCATCTTGTGACATATGGATTTACATTCAAGCTGTTGAGCTTATCTATGATGCCTGAGTGGGGTATTGTGTCGAAAGCTTTAGCCAAGTCCAGGTAGGCTGTATGGACTGCTTTGCCCTCGTCAATGGCTCTAGTGACTGTTTCGAAAAAGTCAACCAGGTTCAAAAGGCAGGATCTGCCCTTTACAAAGTCGAACTGGGTGGGATCAAGTGTCTGTAGGTCCCCAATGTCTCTGTTTATGAGTTCCATAATGATTCTTTCCATAGCTTTGCAGACCAGGCTGGTTAAGCTTATGGGGCGGTAGTTACCAGGGTCTGTAGAGGTGCCTCTTTTGTGGAGTGGGACCACTGTTGCTGTACGTCAGTGTTCAGGTACATATCCTCTAGTAAGGCTAAGGTTAAATAGCTTTTTTATGTGCGGGTTTAGCTCCTCTTGGAGTTAACGTAGCACGCAACCTGGGATAACGTCAGGTCCCATTGATGCTGTGTTTTTAGCTTTGCTGAGGGCGGTTCTCACCTGGACATCTGAGATGACAGGGAGGTTACATTCAGCTGGGATAAGTATTTCATCTTTTGGGGGTGAGGGAGGGGAGAAATTTGCACTGAACCTGTCTGCCAGAATGTTGGCAATATCTGTGGGTTCAGTGTATTTTTTGTCATTGTGAACTAACTCTGAGCATATCTGAGGGTTTCCACCCAGGTTTCTAACATTGCAGAAGAAGGCCTTGTGGTTATCTTTAGTGTCCATAGCGATTTTTCTCTCAAAGTTGGCCTTGGATGTTTTTATGAGAGAACGTAGCTTTCTACTAGTGCTGATTAGAGATGCCTTCTCTTTATGGGATTTTGCTCTGACGTGCAGTAGCTTCCTTCTTTTGTTATACAATTTGTTTATGGCTGGGGTCCACCAGACAGGACACCTGCCCTTGGTGGAGAGGGTGTTGGTTTTGTTTGGGATTGCATGACCCATGCATTCTTGGAGATGTCCGTAGAAAGGATTTGTGAAGGATTCAGCATTGTGGGATGTGGTTTCCACTGGCCCAGTGGGCTTAAAGGATACCATCTCAGTCTTAAGAAGTGTAAAATCGGCTTTTGAGAAGTTTTTCACTGTAGTCTTTTGTGTTGGAGGTGGAGGTGGGATATGTATATCCAGGGTGATTAGTTTGTGGTCAGATCTCACTAGTGAGGGGTATACTTCCGGTGTGCAGCACTTTGTCCCCATGTTTGTCATGATCAGGTCTAGTATATTATCTCCCCTTGTTGGAGAGGTGATTAGCTGTTCCATTGCATTTGAATTTATGAATTTCAGGAACCTTGGGCTAGGGTGTTAGGGCTAGAATAATGCACCCAGTCTATGTTAGGGTAGTTGAAGTCTCCCAATATGATGGTGTTTGGTGAGACATTCATATCCTCCAATGTCTTCAGGAAGGTTGAATGGGGTTCCTGAGATTAAGAGGGTGGTCTGTAACATGCTACCAGTTGTATAGCAATTTTGCCTACGGTTAGTTGCACCTGGATGGTCTCTGATGCTTCATGTGTTGCCACTAACCTGGAGGTGTGGGTGTCCTTGATGAATATGGACACTCCCCCTCCCTTTTTGGTTTGGCCCGAGTTTTGGGGCCGAAAAGCATGATACAAGGTATAGCCTGGTAGCGCTGGGATGCTCTCAGGAGCCTTGAACCAGGTTTCAGTGACTGCACAGACATCGATGTTCTCCATACTGAGGAGTGCTTCGAGAGCCTGCATTTTGAGATTTAGACTTCTGGCGTTGAGCAGCATTACCCTTAAGTTTTTTCCATTTTTGTTTTCTAAGGAGGTGGGTTTGTCTTTTGAGCCTTGCCTAAAAAAGGCACTATGTGGGTGGCAAGAGCCTTAGCCAATATCCGGAAGCCCAATGGTGACAGATGCAAGCCATCCCTTGCAAAGCAGCGTGGCTTGTCCAGCATGTCATCCCAAGCAGACAGACATTGGATCCCCCTAGAATGACACCAGTAATTGAGCCAATTATTAAAGCTGATCATCTTGTCTTTGTATTGTGGCATCATTCTTGGTGAGGGAAAGATGCTGCTCAGGGTCAGGATCATACCAGCATGGGCCACATAATCAGAGAGCTCCTCTATGTCTCTTTTCATGTAGTCCAGGGAGGTACATCTCGGGTCATTCACGCCGGCATGGACAATGACGGAGTCATATTTGTACTTGCTTTGGAGTGACCTGAGTGCGTGTGTTATGTGGTGGATCCTAGCTCCCGATAGGCAGCTTACCGTTACACTCTCCTTGTTCAGCCTGGTAAGCGGAACGTCAGTGTGTCTGACTATAGAGTCACCTATTACTAGTGTATCAGGCATAGTGTTTGGCCTTAAGGGCTGTGATTGTTTGACACACTGATTTATTGAAGTATGTGTTGCATGTGTTGTGTTTTGAGGTGGTGGATTTTTGGGTGTCTGCTTTGGGAGCCTCTGTTGTTTTGGTAAGTTCTTTGTTAGAGCCTCCGAGTATGTCTTTGTGTTATTATGTGTTTGGTTTGCAGTTGTGGTAGGTCTATGTGGGACTGGGTTTGCTGTGTGTGTGGTTAGCTTCTCCTCCTGTCTGGTCTTGCCAGTCCTAAGTTGAGAGAGTTCAGCCTCCAGTTTGGCTATATAGTTGCATCTCTCACATGTATTTGTGTTTGCTGGGAGGAGGAGAGGGTTGTCTGTGTACATGAGACAATTGTAGCATTGTCTCAAGATTCCCAGATTAACCAGCTGAACCGGAGAGGATGCTAGTAATCTACCACTCGACATGCTAGAATATTATAAGGGAGTGCTGTGCCTTTAAGGGGAGTGGGTACTCACAGGGGTGGTAGGTGGATGTAGTGCTTTCTTTAGTTTGAGAGTGCTTACTTAGAAGAGAGGTTTTGAGAACAAGTGCTAGGCTTATAATAAAGCGAGTAGACTGATTATTATAAGAGTAGACCTTTCTTAAGGGAAAATTTGAAGAGCAGACTTGGCGGAGCCAGAAAAAGTTTAACCTTGTTTAACCGGCGCTGCGCTATGTGCACAATTGCACAAAGCCGCGCAAACACGGATTTTAAACAGGGAACTTCAAAAGAGCTACAAATGGTCCAAAACAACCAATTACTACAAGCTCTTGTGCTGAGGTCACTCCTTCAGGGACAGATAGGCTGCTCAAGGCTCCCCACTCCCACTAGTGAGCAAAGAAACTTCCTTCTATCCAAGTAAGGCAATGGACAACACAGGAACTACACCACAGCCCAGAATACAGCAAAGCCTGTATACTGGTCTAAACTAGTCGAGGAGAGGCAGGAAAACAAGGATATTTTTTGGGGTTTTTTTTTTGTTTTTGAGATAGAAAGCACACAGAAATGCAATAAACAGTAATAAATCAGTTACACAGGCTAGCACACTTTAGTGGGCAGCCTCAACAGTTAAATTTAACAAACAAACAAACAAACTTTATATTATATTATATTATATTACATTATAGTTATCTTTTTTTCATTGATTTAATAACATTAGTCACTATTTTACTTTGATTGAATTTCATTTCTCTGGGTCTGATTGAATTAGGGAGTGTTTTATATTTTTGGGGACTGTGCATGATTTTGAACTTCCAGTGTTTATAATTTTTTCTTTTTTTTTCTTAGTTGACTCGAATAATGTTTTCTTAATTCATGACATCAGGAGAACAATGGAAATTGTTTAATGATGCAGACAGAATGGTAATGATGACATGGGTAGGATAATCTTCAAAACATCTGCATTTCATGACTGATAATGTTTTGTCACACTGTTTATAAAATACAGTGCTAGGATGGATATAAAGGTATAATACTAGTGGATACAGATAAGACTGTGATAAAAAGATTATCAGATCCAGATATATATATATACACACACACATATATATATATATATATATATATATATATATATATATATATATATATCTATATATATATATATATATATATATATATATATATATATATATATATATATATATAATCATTCTGTCTGGATCACCAAACACTTATCAGTTCATCAGTATTCTATTCACCACATCATCAATCACCATAACTCAGACCCCCTCTAAAAAACAAACAAAAAAAAAAAAAACACCGCACACACATAAAAATGCTTATGCAAATTCTATAAAATAACAAACCCATGCATAAATCAAAACAGAAAAAATATATATAAAATAAACAATAAATAAAGACATAGCCATAGTTAACCAATATTAAATGGACTTAATTAAACTAAGAATTTAATTATACTATAAACCTGGGAGATACTAATATCTTTCTCATTGCACTGCTAAAACAATATTGGAAAACATTTGTGAACTTCACTCACTGAAATTATATGCAACTTATGTAAAGCTAGTGAAACACAAAATTATAGCATTCCAATCAAATGAATTTGAAACAGTAATCTCAAAAATACAAGTTTTCATAAATGTAATATGTGGGGTCCTATTTCTACGTTAAATGGAATATTTTCTACTGCTGGATTAGTTGGATTACTGGCACAAAAAGTCAGAGGTAGTAGGTATGACAGAGAATTCCAAAGAATCTGAAAAGTAAGGTGTACAAAACAATGTGGTGAAGACTGAGGAACCTTGAGATGATGGAAATGAAGTGTCTCAGATGTGCAGTAGAATGCACATTATGCTACAGAAAAAGAAATTACGACATCAGAGTAGAATCTAAAGTAGCTCAAATTGCAGAGAAAACAGATTATGGTGGTTTTGTCACATACGCCAGGAAACAGAAAATGATTTTGCAAAGAAGATCAAGAGAAACAGGTAGAATGCAAAAGGTGACAAGGGGATCCAGCCAAGGCAGAAGACTTGTGGCTGTCTCGGATGTACTACTCTAAACATTGGTATTCCAGGGTTGAAATGTAAGTGCTGCTACTCCTTTTGAACATAGAAAGATGTCATATTTTATCTTTGTAGTTCAGAAATAAATAATGCACTACCACTTTAGTATCTGTGACTGCATACACAATAAGATACAAACACTGCAGCAATATAAAAATGTTTAATGAAATAATGCAATGATGCGTCCTCCTTACCCAGTAACTGAAGGATACTCTTTCCTGCAGAGATTGGAGTGGCAGTCCCTTGTCCTGTGTCTTTGGAAATGACACTGATCATTTTCCTTGTAGCTTCCAGCACTGTTTCTTGAAGATCTGCACTAGCAAACTCCTGTGGAAGGGCCTGAATATGCAGAAAATATTCACAAGACGGTTATCTTTATGGCTACTGCAAATGCATACATTGTTGTTTTCATTTATTTAGAAGAGCGAACACAACATTCATAAAAGTTTAGTAACAGTGTCTGCTTTACAAGTAGAGAAATTATCATATACTGCTGCAACTTGAAATGTCTAACATAGGAGAGAATCCACACAAATATATGAGAAACAAAATAATTATTTAAATGACATATGTATACCTGCTCCCGTGCTGGAGAAGAACTCTTCCTTTGTATTCTGTACCTCCTGGTCTTTTTAAAGTGATACAGTGAGAAGCCTCTACTATAAAGTTTTGATAAAATTTGCCTTAGCAGCACTAATGCATGAAAATAATGTATGTCATATACATGCTGTGAATAAAAATTGTCTAGAATTTTCACAAGACACATACTGCACTTCTCACCTTTGGGAAGGAATTTATTTAGCTTTACACATCGTTTTAGCACTTACCACTCTATCATCAGTTCTAAGCAACCTATTTTCTATCACTTCTATACTAGTTGCAAAATTTGCAGCACAGATGCTTATTGGCTACAATAATGCACTTTTTACTAGTCAGGAACATTCCTAGCACCTCCTTCTCCAAGGCACATCAGGCATACAAATGATTATATTAATGAAGGTGGTATCGGCATCATTGTCCCAACCTTAATTCAAAAATTACATTTGGAACTCCACTTTGGATTCCATTTTTCAAATTCCATTACCATTTGTTTGTGTCAATAACCAATAACCTTTCAGAATGCATTAATTTGTTTAGGTAGTACCCTGGAATTCAAATATGGGTTGCAGCATACAAATAATAGTTAAGGAATTTTAACTTAAATGCTACTTCACTGAATATATCAGTGTTGAACATTTGCCTCTGAAAGACTTATTAATAGCACATACATTTCAGTCAGCATTAGTAGTAGCCAGGCAGTAGCCGTTCATGCGACTCCCCTCCTTTCATCATTCTTGACAAGCTGATTCTTTATTTTTCAGTAAGCACTGCTTGATTTCTTTGTAACTTCAGAATATCTGCTAAATACTTCATGCTTAATTTTCAGGATCTACGTCTTAATTTCCCCTCAAGTGTTTGACAGTGCTCTGTACAGACTCAGACACCTTGAGTGACATTTTCCTGTAAAAGGAATATATAAGGAAACAGCTCCAGTACTTAGTAATAATGACCATCCCTCCTCGCATGTCTAAAGGTCAGTTCCGTGTGTTTTCCCCTATTAACCTGGTAAACTTGGGCATTCTGAGGCAGTGTAGCAACTTCCTCATGTACACTGACAACTCTCTCCTCTTAACTCTCAACATTCAGACTTTTGAGAGATGTACTTTTATATCCAAATTGGAAGCCATGCACTCTCAAGCCAAGACCGGAATAGCTGGTCAAGAGGAGAAGGTCAACACCTGCACCATACTGCATGCAACACACAGCCCTCCAGGACACCCACCATCACAGCTCTCACATAAAAACACAAACCACACACCTACCTTTGTGGAGGCTCTCAATAGAAATCTACCCAAATGCACTCAACCACCACAACACAGCACAAACCACAAAACACATAGCTCACCTACACAGAGTATCCCTCAACCTAAATCCCTAAGGCAAAACAGCTTACCCAATACACTAATCATAGGAGACTCGAAAGTGAGGTACACTGATGTCCCACTCACTAGGTTGAATAAGGAAAAAGTAACAGTCAGCTGTCTATCAGGTGCCAGAATCTAACACATAATACACACACTGAGGTCACTCCACAAGTACAAGTATGACTCTGTCACTGTCCATTTGAGTGTGAATGACCTGAGATGCACCTCCCTGGACTACATGAAAAGAGACATGGAGGAACTCTTGGATTATGTGGCCCAGGCAGGTATGACCCTTGCCCTGAGCAGCATCCTACCATCACCCAGAATGATACCGCAGTACAAGCAGAAAATGATTGACTTCAACAATTGGCTAAGTTTCTGGTGTCATTCTAAGGGGATCCAGTATCTGTCTGCTTGGGATGACATGACTCACAGACCTCGATGCTTTGCCAGAGATGGCCTGTGTCTGTCACCACCTGGGTTTCCAGATACTGGCTAAGGCTCTTGCCACCCCTATAGTGCCTTTTTTAGGTGATGTTCCAAAGACCAAATTACCACTGTAAGAGCTATAAATAAATGCAATCTGAGGGCAATGCTGCTCAATGCTAGAAGTCTAAATCTCAAGAAGCTCTTGCTCGAAGCACTCCTCAAAATGGAGAACATCGACATTTGTGCTGTAACAGAGACCTGGTTTAAAACAACAGAAAGCATCCCTGCGCTACTAGGCTATAACTCATTCCACACCTTTTGGCCCCAGAACATGGACTGAAGTTCTAAAGATGGTGGTGTATCCATATTCATAAAGGATATGCACACCTCCGGACTAGTAGCCCAGCATAACACATCTGAGATACTTCAGGTACAACTAACATTGGGTAAGATGGTGATTCAGGTCACAGCCTGCTATAGGTCCCCAACCATGTCCCAAGACTCTCACTCTATGTTCCTAAGCACCCTGGAAACTATTAGGGTCCAACCCGACACTGTCATACTAGGTGACTTCAACTACCCCCCCCCCCCCATCAGCTGGGAAAACTACTCATGCACCAATACTCTGACCAATGCTTCCTAGAATTCATCAGTTCCAATGCCATTGACCAGCTCATTCTTACCCCCACTAGAGGAAACAACATCCTTGACATAGTTATTACTAACATGGGCAACTGTTGCTCTACACCAATAGTCAATTCCTCCCTGGTTAGATCTGACCAAAAACTAATCACCATGGAAATCCACATCTCACCCATACCCCCTGCAAAGCTAACCACCATAAAAACTTCTCTAAAGCTGACTTTGGGATCCTAAAAACAGAGGTGGCTAACTTCACAGCACCCATGCCAATGGAAAATAGATGCATGATTGCTGAATCATACACCGATGCACTGTACAAACACATACATAAATGCATGGAACTAGCCATACCCAACAGAACCAAAACACTCCCATTAAATAAAAGGAAGCCAATCTGGTGGTCCCCTGCCATAGACTCATTCACTCTGAGCAGCTCAGAAAAGGCTGTCTGCTTAATTCCACCATAGGAACAATAGTGCAGCCTGAGCTAATTTTCAGAAAATCCATTTGTAATATCATAAAGAAAACAAATGTTCATAACTCTTTTACTATAAGAGCTAGACTAAAAATGTAAACGTGAAAGTTGTTCAGCAGACACTGACCTTTCCAACAGCATAAATGTTGATAGTGAATATCAAAGTCATTATTAAATATTTGGCAAGGAATGTTGATATTGTGCATATTTTTTACCTTTTTGGAAAAGCAAAGCACAATATCTTTGTCAATGTACCATGAAGACCCATACAATTTGTATTTAATTTGTTAGTATGAATGTCAGCTTTAAAATGATGCAGTAACCATTACTGTGTGATGCTCCCTTATGGAGATATTCACAGAAATATTATTAATATAATATTTCTCATAATTGATAAATAAACAAAGCATAATATCTCATCACCTGTAACAGACAGAACCTACATATCAGTGTAGAAGTTGTGCATCTCATTGTCAGCTTCAAAATGATGCATCATTTAAGTCATCACCATGCTCCCTTGCAAAGATATCGGTATAATAATGAGAGGTTTTGGAAATGTATAATTTTCATAATCTTACAAGACTAAACAAACTGTGATATCTGTACATGTGTACAGTGCACAGACACAGTTCTTTTACCATGTTGTAAGGAGTAATACTGTGTTCAAAATGAGGTATTACTTGGCACACTGACATGCTCCCTTGCAAAGTTATTTACCAAAATATGAAAAAAAAATCATAATTTCCATAACCTAACTCCAGAACAAACTTTGATATCTCCACATGTGTAGAACATACAGGCACAATTCTTTTACCAGGTTGGAACTATGACTTATGTCTTCAAAATGAGGCATTACTTCATGCATTCAGATGCTTCCTTGCTAAGTTATGTACCAAAATATGAAATAAATCATCATTTCTATAACCATAAGTCCGAAACAAACTTTGATATCTGTACAGGTGTACAACCTAAAGGCACAGTTCTTTTACCATTTTGGAACTATGACTACTGTCTTCAAAATGAGGTATTACTTAACACATTAAGATGCTCCCTTGCAAAGATATTTACCAAAATATGAAACAAAATCATAATTTCCATAACCTAAGTCCTAAACAGACTGTAATGTCTGCACATGTGTACAGCATACAGACACACTTCTTTTATCATGTAAGCACTAACACTGTCTTCAAAATGAGGTATCACTTGGCACAATTACATGCTCCCTAGCAAAGTTATTTACTAAAATATGAAAAAAAATCATAATTTCCATTACCTAAGTCCTAAACAAACTGTGATGTCTGTACACATGAACAGCATACAGACAGACAGATTGATATATTGTAAGTTATAAATACTGTCTTCAAAATGAGGTATTGCTTAGCATGTTGAAATCTTCCCTAGCAAAGTTATTTACCAAACTATGAAAAAATATCATAGTTTTCATAACCTAAGTCCTAAACAGACTGTAATATTTCTACATGGGTACAGCATACACACACTGTCTTCATAATGAGGGATTACTTAGCACATTGGCATGTTCCCTAGCCAAATGCAATAAATTGTAAAATGAGAGAAACAAAACAGTGCGGGGGGATGCTGGAAATGACTCCTAATAGACAGAAACAGAGATTTGGCTTGTGCATTCATCAATGTGGTAATGACTTCTAGTTATGTGAATAACAGTATCAGCTGCTGAGAGCTTTACCTGACAGGTGAGAATGACTCAGTGTTATATTGTAACTGCACCTATTGTTAATGTGATAATGACCTGCATTTCATTCCTGAAAGCTTCTGCATGCTCAGACACAGGTGATAATTGCTGCACATAACATGTGGAAGAACCCTACTGGCATTTGCCTGTAACTATTTGCAAAACAACAAAGGGACATTTCAAAACATCGGTGTTGGCCAGTCAAGAAGCAGATGACATTCCCATAAGAGGAAGCAGGCAAATACCAAACAGGTCACGCCAACTGTCTATGATAGACAGAACAGTACTAAAACCCTGTCCCCATGTGTGGCCCTTTGTCTGACTGTCATATCTGGGCCTGTCCAGATGTCAGTCTGTGATGGTTTGACAACTAGGCTGACATGGAGCCTCATCTGAACATATAGCAACACAAACCATCTGAAGACCACATCAGATGTGGTGGCACAGTGATGGAAAACCTGCTAAATGGGTACACTCTGAGTTGTGAAGTCCATAACCTTGTGTGTGATGTTATGGCATTTACCTCGCTCACACCAGAAGTACAAATACATAACAGTAGCCACTGTGGCCAAAGCCTGTGACCAGACTACAGAAGGAGAAAGAGATGCATAAGTGGAAGGGGAATCACTGGGCAGACTAATGGAGAAGGTGCACACAACAATAAATAGTGCAGTAACATATGTTGATACCCTACAATTGAAGGTCAAACTGATGTCCATGGACTGCCTCATACAAGTACTAAACAAAACTTGCATTACTGCATATAATGTACAACTTGGGACATGCCTAAGAAAAGCCTCTTCTCTGACTAAGTGTATATATTAGGTTGCCAAACAACTGGTATGCCATGTAGCTTCTTTTCAATGCAGCATGGCAATAAAGCTACTACCATATCACAAGCTACTTGGAAAATAAATTTTAAGTCTGTGTACATACTTGCATAATGAAAAATACATCAGTTTCTAAGAGCTCCATAAACAGCATTTAAGAATTTGCTTGGAAATAAAAACCCTGATTTGTCCCCACAAAGGCATTCATTACATATTACATTACGTGAAGCACCCATACTCACAAACCATCCTCACATTGAAAAGAAAAAAGTTGGGGGGGGGGTGTAATACAGAGCAAATGCTTACTGCAATGTTTAAAATTATCTACTTTCTATAACGGTGATCAATAGCAGACCGGGATCCACAAGTACATTCAGTCTGTGCACTAGATTATTCTAGACTTGTTGATTAAAGCCTCTTTCTGGTCACTATGTTTGCCTGGTATGCAATAATCCCATGTAATGTTGAATTTACCACTTTACTGTATCCCATCTGCTGTAAACTCTTCTTCCACCACCCCTTCTATGGATAAACACTTCCAAAGCCACAGTCACTTATCATTCCCCATCCAGTCTCATAGCATGGTTTGCATTCCTAAGGCTACTCTAGGCTGTTTATACAGTTCTGTAAGATAACTATAACAATCTGATCTTCTCCAAAATCCTTTGGCTGCTTCCTTTCTAGAAAAAAAGCAACACACTATAGTAAAACAGACTGTATCCAAAACCATACCTTCCCAAGCAAATTGTCAAGTTATTGTAACATTTAAGTTTCTACTGCCTCACTACACAGTTGTCAAGACAAGGAAAACTTGCTAAGCCAAGAATGATGGGACATAAGACAAGCCTCTAAAAGTGCTCATTGGGGCTACAAATTTTGTTTACACCATAGAAGGAGAGACTTCAGGCTTCATAGTTATGTTTCCATTAAGCTTTCTCAACACACCAGACAATTTGTTTATGTAGTAAAACAGGAAAGCCAAACCATCCTATACAAGAATTTTAAAACAAATAGAATACTGAAAGATAATACTTGAACCAGTTTACCTTCCGCCATATCCATAACTTTACTGCAATATCCCCCTTACAAATCACTATTATGAAATCTAAAATCTAAACTCCAATACTCCTTTACCCAGCACGTTTTCTATACATGCTGAAAAATTTGCTGTCCTCCCTCTGGGTAGGCTGAATATTTCTATCCTTATGTTGGCAGGGGCGAGGGGCTTCAGTATATATCAAGTATATCTCTCAGCTGCTGAATGCATCAACACACACACACACACACACACACACACACACACACACACACACACACACACACACACACACACACACACACACACACAAATAGATAATATTTTAATTAGCGTTATCTAATAATGAAGGCCACCAGTATAAAACCTAGCATTTCTGCAAATTATAAACGGTCTGCCTAATAATCTGAGACACAAACTTGAGCATATTAGCCAACCTTGTGTGCTTACCTGTGGCCTTAACGAGGCCAGAGCCAACTGCCCATTTACTCACCATGAAGGATACTTTAAATGGGACTGAAACACTTTACAGGGACCAGCCTACGGAGGTGGCACTATCAACAAGTCTTTTAAAGTGGCTGTATTCTGTAGGCAATAACACATACTGCCTTCATGCAGTTTTAATCTCGATTACAATTTAAAACCTTAAGTTTACCTCATATGCAAAGCAAAACCAAGAAACTGCAAAACGTGGATATTCAGTGACTGCAATAGCATGTACTGCCTTCATGTAGTTTTAATCTCAAGTAAAATGTAAAAGCATACTTCTGAAAACAAAACTGGAACTGATTTACGTGACGTTTACTTGCGACTACATAACCGTCTAAAAAAGTCAATGTAAGGGGCAATTGAAAGCACTTACAAGCTTTTGCTTTAGGAATTCCCTAACATACACATATAGAAACAACCTGCGGTCTCTGAAAGAGCACGCCAGTGAAAACACATGTAATGCTGTGCGACCTCAGCAGTGGTAGTATAGCAAACAAATCGATCGTGTTCAAACAAATAAACAGATTGTGTTCCAACTGCAAACTGAAAACATACATGGCTCATCAAAAAAAAAAAAAAAAGGCTGGCTCCCCTATGACAAGACTGAAACTTAAAACTGTACTTTTCTTCCCGGCCAAACCATTGTTAATTATCATGAATAATGCTACAATAACCATGGGGAAACACCATAACTACAACGGGTTCTACAGAATAGTCAAAATAGAACAAAAGCAGACCAGACTAGCTGATAGTATTTAAGTTAAACAAATCTGTCATAAAGGCTGGCCATAAGAACCAGAAAGATGACAGGGCCAAGGCTACGGCTAATAGGCAATAGCGGATCCTAATGCAGCCACCACACTGCCTGCAAAGGGAGAGTACTTGAGAGGGAATCGGGTATAGTCATCGGCAGTGCCAGATTCCACCCTGCCCTAATCATTTCATTGACATACTGAACAGACTGCTTAAATACATCGTGTTTTAAAAAAGTACCCCTTATTCCTACCTCTATCAGTGATCCGTGTTTTTTATGCCAATAGATTTTACAAGCAACTGCATATTTTTGGTACCAAAGTGACATATCAGTTAAACGTGCATACAGATACACACACTTTTAGCCACCTTTGTGGCTAAAATAACAAAACAATAATATGAAAACATTTTGACAGAATGGGTGCTCAATTGCATAATTTATCAGCTTCTTTGCTCAATAATTATGGGCAAATGCAAAATAATGGAGGGACAAAGTTCCAAAACCCGGGAATAAAAAATATACATTACTCTGATTAATTTAAAAAGTTAAAACCAGGTTTTGCATCAACTTACCAGCCTTGTTCACAGTGAAACACTGACAGTCTGATGCTTGGTTTGCTCACTTTGATGCTAAATTATAAATGGACAGCTCACAAAAAAAAGAGAAATTAGGTTGGGGTGGAGGTGTTACGTAAGTGGTGGCTTCGATTGCAAGAATCCAAATGGCTGCCACCACTTTGCTTTATCAACAAGTTTTTAAGCAGATTTTCTATGAAAAGTTTAATGTGACCTTAATGTAAAAACACACTGAATTGCAACTACATAAGGTAAATTACAAGTTCAGTTACAATTTCAGCATGTTTTACATTAAGTTCAACTTCAAATCTGCACTGCAGTTTCTCCCGCTTGTGGAAGGCACTCGGGGGTAACAGCTTTTAATTTGTATCTTCTCATGGAGCGCTTGGTGTTATCACAGAGGCGCCATGAGAAGGTACTCAGGGTTCTACAATAGAAGAAAGAAACTGTTGCAGAAAAAGGTAAAGTCCCAAGACTGGAAAAACTCCCTTATTAGCCTCAACAAAAAGTTGAGATTGCTCATCAAAACCTCTAAAGCCAGCTATGAACGCAAAATTGCGACAGACACTAAAAACAACCACAAAGTCTTCTATAGTTATATCAAGAATCTCCACGGCAATACCCAGGTTTGCTCTGAGTTACTGCACAATGGTACCTCCTATACTGAGCCAACAGATATTGCCAACATACTGGCGGACAGATTCAGTGCCAACTTTACCCCCCTCCAAAGGACCTATCACAATACCGGAGGAATGCCAGGCACCCAGCATTACTGCAGCACAGGTTAAACCTGCATTGTCCAAGGCCAAGATTACAGCTTCCTGGGACCTGACAATAACCCTGGATGTGTTCTACATGAACTACAAAGTGAACTGGCACTGCATCTGTGTGCCCTGTTCCAAAACAGCCTCACCTCAGGCTTTATCCCTACCAAATAGCACACTGTTACAGTCATCCCTTTCCATAAAGGGGGAGCAACTACAGATCCTGGGAATTATCGCCCCATTAGCCTGATGAGTCTGATATGTAAGGCTATGCAGCGCATCATCATGGACCTAATTAACAAGGATATAGGGAATCTCCAAACTCTAGATCCCACACAATTAGATTTTGTAAAGGTAGATCATGCCTGCTCAACCTGGTCGACTTATTTGAGTCAGTCACCAGAGCTGTGGATGAGGGAAAGGCAGTTTATACAGCCTACAAAACCCACAGTGAACTGCATCAACCTGCTTTATTACTGAACCACACAAAAAATAAAAAGTAAAAGGTACCTTTTACTTTTTATTTTTATTTTTTTTATTTTTTTATTTTTTTATTTTATTTTATTTTTTTTTATTTTATTTTATTTTTATTTTTTATTTTTTATTTTTATTTTATTTTATTTTATTTTTATTTTATTTTTATTTTATTATTATTTTATTTTATTTTTTTTTATTTATTTTATTTTTATTTTATTTTATTTTTATTTATTTTATTTTATTTTTTTGTGTGGTTCAGTAATAAAGCAGGTTGATGCAGTTCACTGTGTGGGTTTTGTATTCTTACCAGTTTACATTTTTTTAGTTTATACAGCCTACCCTGATCTTGCCAAGGCCTTTGATATCATTTCCCACTCAGGAATTATTGATAAACTCACCAAATTAGGCATCAACCCCTATATCACTAAGTGGGTTGCAAATTGGCTCACAGATAGAACCCAGAGTGTGAACATAGCAGACTCCAAGTCAGACTGCAAACCAGTCACAAGTGGAGTTCCACAGGGATCAGTCCTGGGTCCTCTCCTGTTTGGCATCTACTTCTCAGAAGTCCAGGCCAACATGGAGGGACTCTGGCTGACTAAGTTTGCAGACAACTGCAAGCTGGGAGCCATTATTAACTCCCCAAGTGATGTAGACATCCTACAGAAAGGCCTCACTGAGACCAATGACTTGTGTCGAAAACATGGCCTTAAGCTTAATGGCAAAAAATGTGTCATCATCCCCTTTGGGAAAACTCAGTTCCCACTAATTACCACATCAATGGGAGCCCACTGAACACTGAAGGTGTTATAAGATACCTGGGGACACAGGTTGACAGCAACCTCTCCTTCGACCACCACATTGCCACTGTGGTCAGAAAGTCCTTCTACTTGGCAGATCTCAATACCAAGGGTTTTGCATCCAGGAAGAAAGAGGTCATCATCTCTCTCTACTCTTCCCTCATTAGGCCAATGATCGAGTATAATGCCCCATTTGGCATGTACCTCACTAGACACATGCAACAGCTGGAAAGGCCACAAAAGTGCCTCACAAAGAGGATCCTAGGCCTTAAACACATATCCTGCACAGACAGACTCAAAAAACTCCAGCTATTCTCTCTCTCATATCATTTACTAAGAGGTGATCTCTGCTTGACTTACAAAGCCATGTCTGACCTAGCTCCATTAGAAATGCTACAACTAAAGAAATCCCAATCCCTCCGCACCGCACACTCCAGAGACCTTAACCTCATTATCACAATCAACAGAACATGCTGAAGGGACAGGTTCACAACCCAGAGACTGCTCATGCTCTGTAATAGACTTACCATACATGTCAAGCAGATCACCTCACTGGCCCGCTTCAAGAGAAATCTTGATGAGTGGATGGGAAATAGAAAGTTCACCCTGGGGATCACTCCAGTGGCTCTACTTGATAGAGACGCTGGGAACTAACATCGGGCAGCATGATGCCAGGGGCTAGGCTTGTAAAGGCTCCAGGGCCATTAGCCTGGTACACACCTGTGAAGCTATGAACCTATGTCCATAAAGTACAAGAAAGAATAGATAATCATCAACTGTGTTGAAATAGTTTCATTTTAGTGCCCTGATTTTAAAGATTTCTATCATTTGTGTGACGCTCCAAAACTGTTGGTCCCCAAAACTCCGAAAAATAAACTACAGTTATAAGAAGAAGAGAAAAAGATATTTGTAACTCATTGTCACATCATCAAAACCATTTTTATATGAGCATTTTTCTCTGTCTACTCCTGACATGTGGGGCCACACTTCCATATCAAACTCTCATTTGCTGTATCTTGAGGAAAGGGCAGTATTCCAATGTATCAGAACTTTGGCCTTAGTACATAATTTTCTCCTTTCACACTTGGGAGTATCAACATTCTGAGATCACAGTTACAACCCTTAGAATTTCAACTGATACCCTGTTTTGAGTCATTATTTCAGAAGCCCAAGAGTCAAACAGTAACATATAAAAGAGCACATGCATTCAGTACATACCCGCCAGTCAGGCAGTATCCTTTTCATTCAGACTGCACTCTGTGGATTAGAATACCACAAAGATAAGAATGTTTTCTCTATGGTTTTACTCCCATTTTTGCTGACTAGCAAGCCTCTACCAATGAAACCTGATCCCATTCATTCCCCCTTACTTGGTATCTTCCTCTAAAGTGGCCATCACACAAGCAGCCATGGAGGTGGTTTGTTCTCATTGTTGGCTTTCTAGCAGTGGTAGTAGGATATGAAAAGAGGATGTAGAAAGTGTGAGAATCACCATAGTTTTGACTGCTAGGACATAGAGGAGGAGGAAAACAGTCAGCTAATTGATGCCAAAACCCTTAAAAAATATATATATATTTTTTTCTCAGATTTTTTTTTTATTTTTCAAATACATTTGAATGAATTCCATAGTATTTATACATAACCTCTTAAATAAGTATGTACACTGTTTACATTAGGCTGACACTATAACAGATCTTAATATATACAGTTACTTTATAAGTATGTCCAATCCGTTATCAGAGTGTCTGATCAATTATTGTATAGTGTCAATCAATGATAAGTCTTTTCCCCAAGGGTTGTTGATAAATGCTCTGGATAACTTTTTAGTTCTTTTATTTTAATTTCCAATAATGCTGTGGTCTTCAGTAGGCTGTAGAAGTCTTCCAAAGCTGGTATTGTGTTTGTATTCCATCTTCTTATTATACACTTCCTTGAAATTGCAAGTATAGTCCATACTAGATACATGTTTGACCTACTCAAATGAGGACCTTTGTTCACATTTAATAATACAAGAGCTTTAGTTAAATAAAATGATTCATTAAATAAAGCTTGTAGAAAGTTATTAATACCATTCCAAAATGGCTTCATTTTAACACAATCAAAGAAAATGTGGTTCCAATCTGCATTGTGTACTTACTTACATCTCCAACATATTCCTTTTATGGAAGAACTAATTTTACTGATTCTGTCTGGGGTTAAGAATGCTCTGTGCAACCATTTCCAATTAAACACTTAACAGTATTGTGTAAAGGATGTATATTTTATCGATGACCTATGAACTTATAATAATAAGATATTTGTTTTAATATCTTTAGTTAACTGTATTGAGTGTCTTTTTGTTATATATTTCCAATATGAGGTTTTGGGTGTTGTTTTATAGTTTATCAATATTTTGTAAAATGCTGAAATACTATTTCCCATGTCAAAGTCATTATATATGACTTCATATATGTATTTCATAAATGTTGGTATTTCTTTAAATGAAGAATTGTTAATTATTCTACTTAAATCTTGTGAATATGACAGTCCTGTTGTGGAATTTTTTATGTTGTTTTTATTACTTGAATATCTAAAACTTTTAGTTCTTTGATACATTGGAGCCAACAAACAAATCCTTTCTGTTCTCAGAAATGAATAATTTCTCTATATATTTTATGTGGAAAGTTCTTTGTGACTATAAATGGTGTTAAAAAAATCAAACCAGATTTTTAAATCTATATTTGCATTAATAATTTTCCTAAATGAGTCAATGTAATAATTAATCATATGAGTTTAGTGGGTTTAGTTATGTTATATTGCATACTAATACGTAATATGTGCCATGGCAAATAGTTTTTATCTATTTGAAATTTTTTTGTAAATCAGTTTCATTTATTGATATTGTAGTCAGTAATTTTTTCCAGTTTGCAGAGTAAGTTGGACTTATCCAATCTGAGATTGTTTTAGATATTGATGCTTTTATATATGTTTCTATATCAGGAAATTTTAATCCTCCTTGTTTCCACAGTCTGATATGATGTATTAAAGCTATTTTGTTACTTTTGGGGAAACCATAAACATTTTATTAGGCATGAATTTAAGTATATTCCTTTCTGGTAACAGTTGTATTGCCAAGGCTATATATAGGATTTTGGGCAGTAAAACCATTTTCATTAACTGTAGTCTATCTTCAAATGTTAATATTATTTTGTTCCATTTTTCCACAGAGATTTTAATTGTATTAATATGATATTATTGTAGTTTTTTGAGACTAATTCATTATTATCTTTGCATAACTCAATTCCTAGATATTTTAAGGTCGATTCTTGTTTCCCTATGATGTGACCCCCCTTAGTCTGCAGTTCTGTTTTTTATTTAAAAATAAAAAAATTGATTTTGATTTATTGAAATGGAGTCCTGAAGTCATGTGAAATTTGTTAATGAATATATCTAATTCTTCTAATGTCTCTTTTGTATTAGATAATGTTAGTAATATGTCATCAGCAAATAGCATTACTTTAGAATTGTATTGTTCATAAACATCTATTCCTTTGATTTTTATATTGTTATGAATTGAATCTGTCAATATTTCAATAGCCAGAGCAAATAGAATCGATGACATGGGACATCCTTGTTTAGTGCCTTTTGTTATATGTATAGATTCAGAGGTAAAAGGACCTAACTTGACATAAGCTAAATTATTTGTATATATATTCTTTAAAAGATGAACAAAGGATGCAGGAAATCCAAATAGCATTAGAATTTTGAATAAATAATCCCAATTTAGGGAATCAAAGGCTTTCTCTATATCTAAGTTAATTATGAGTGTTTCTTTATTTTCTTTATTAACATAATCTATAAGAGATAGTATCCTTTTAATATTGTCATATGTGTGTCTATGATATATAAATCCAGTTTGATCATTATTTATTCTTTTGGATAGTGGTATTTTCATTCTATTAGTTAATATTGTCATAAATATCTTATAGTCATTATTTAATAATGATATAGGTCTATATGAGGTACAGAGGTTTGGGGATTTGTATTCCTTTAGGATTGGTGTGATTAAGGAATATCTCCAAGAGGGTGGTATTGAAGCTTGTGAATGAATTTCTAATAGAGGGATAGTATATTTGAAGGAAAAAGTTTATATATTTCCATAATTATGCCATTTATACCTGGAGCTTTATTATTTTTACCCTCTTTTATTGCATCTGTAATTTCTTTGTAGTGCTTGCAGATCTAGTTTTAATTTTGCTGGTATTTTTTTTACATTAGAACATTTTTCATCTAGATTTAATTGATCGGTATGTATATTTTCTTTTTGGAAATGTTCCATATAGTGATTTCTATAGGCATCAAGAATGTCACCTATGTCTGAGACATTTTCCCCTTTCTTCTCATGAAAGATACTTTTAATGTTATTAGCTTTTGATTGTATTTTGATTCTTGTGGATAAATTATGTAGATATTTGAGAGAAGTGGCCAATGTATTCATTTTTAGTTTTTTCTAACGCTAAACTAGTTTTATGTGTTAGAATTTCATTATATTTATTGTTTAATACTTCTACCTTCTTTTTCATCTCCAAATGATTAGCTTTTACTGACAAAAGTTTGGATTGTAGATCTAATAATTCAGAATCCCATTCTCTGATTTTTTTTTTTATACCAAGTTAGGGTTTTACCATATATGTAGGCTTTTAATGGGTCCCCTGTCATTATTTTATTTATGTCTGTGGTGTAATTAATATCTAAGAAGAACTGTAATTCAGATAATAACAAGAGTTTGACCTCTTTAATTTTAGTTATATATGCTGGAATTCTGGAGTTAAAGATTAATGGTTTGTACCCATTTTGAAGTTTTAGTATCAATGAATTGCGGTCTGAAAAGGGACAGGGAGTGATTGAGAAATTAATGATTTTAGAGTGTAAGTCATGGGCAGCAAATATTTTATCTATTCTAGTTTGGGTACCAAATATGTGATTTTGATGGGAAAACAACAAAGATTTATATTCTTTAAATGTGAAAGTACCTACAAGATGAAATGGTTCTACCCACTTGTTTAAATCTTTTGATACAGCAGATGTATGCAGTGGTCCTTTATTTGTAGTTTCAGAAATATGAACTATACAATTAAAATCTCCTCCTAATATTAAGTTGCCTTTATAATTATTGGAAGTGAAATCCATGTGTTTTTTAACAGTTCCTGTTCTAATGCCTGGGAACCAGTATAGACTGGCTAGGCTCCATATTCTGTTATTATATTTAACTATTGCTAATCCCATAAGGCCTTCTTTATTTTCATAATTATAAATGATTTCTGGGTTAATCACATTTATTTTCCATAAAATTGTTACCCCTTTTGTCTTTGTCTATGTGGATTGCTCCAATATCATATATTCCTTAGGATTCCATTTGTAATTGTCATTTGCTATGAAATGAGTTTCTTGAAGGAAGACAATGTGTGCTTTGTTCAGTTTTAAATATTTCAGTAGATTTGATTTCTTGCTAAGATTGTTTAAGCCATTGGTATTTAAAGATAATAAAGTTAAATCCATCTTAGGTTATTTAGACTGACCACCAAGCTCTGCATGGAGTGCTTGAATAGTGTCAGAGCTGCTGCACGCAATATGGCTGAGTGATCCAGGAACAAGCCCCCAAGATGTGAACAAGCGCATCTACACTATTCCCGCACAGACACCACTGCTATATGCTAATTACCTCATTTGCTGGTGAAAACCATGAAAATTAGGTGAATTAGCAATCCAGAAAGCAGGCAGAAGTCTGTACAGGAATAGTGTAACATGCAGAAATGTATTTGGTTACTAACCGAATACATTTCTGCAAATTACAAAATGGAGGCATGACAGCTCGAAAGAAGGCATGTACCGAATACATTTCTGAAAATGACAAAATGGAGGCATGACAGCTTGAAAGCAAGCTTGTATTCAATGTAGTAGGCATGCCAATGGCCAAACATATGGCCATTGGCATGAAAAAATAGTTGCAATTTTATAAAAAAAATATGTTTTTTTTGGCCAATTTTGGACGTTTAAGCATAGGGCAATGGTGTGCAAACAGGATTGCCAAGAAAATAAGAAAGAAAGGGGGAAATAAGCTTTTATACCCAAATCAGCATTTTGGCATAGTAGTCAATGGCATGCATAAGACAACAATACCAGGGAATAGTGGTTGCTAAGGGGGAATGCTTAGTGTGAGTGTGGTAACCAGGAATTAGCATTCTGGTTTATGTAAATGAGGGGACTGATACTGAATCACAGATCTCCTTTCAGTGTTAGCTGGCATCCAACCATGTAGGTGCAGCAACACCATTGTATAAGAGGTGGATGACCTCATAAAGGGGGTGTGTCATGCATGCTGTAAGCTTATTGGAGCTCTGTGACGTGTGTTTGCCGTTAGCTAAGCAAAGCTAAGGAAGGGGGTGTGTCTGAGGCTGCCTAGCAGTGTTTACATTGCCTAAACGGGTGTGCACGCCGTGCACCGCGTTTAAAAAAAAAAGCAACCAGGAAATAGCAGCACTGTGCACATCTGAGCAATGGGTACACGCGGCGCACCTTAGGGCTTAAACAGGAAGGCAATGGGAAGGGAAAACAGCAGTAGGAAGGCAATCAAGGAGAACTAGCATAGTTGGCAGGTGAAATATATCAGAATCAGCCAATTACACAAGCAGCAGTACAGCACACTACTATAAACTATACAAACACCTTTCAGTCTGTTTTTTCCCACAAACTCTAGACACACAGGGAATTTTTACCTGACAAAATTAACAAATTGTTAGAGACTGATGTCACTCTCATATATCAATATATGCAAGAGGCTGTGGGTGGTGAGGATGTGATTGCTGACAATCATACCACAGTGAGGAGGAAGAGAAGAGTGTACAGACCCAGGATAACCTATCAGGAGCTACATGAGCTAGAGATAGTGGAGCACTATAGTGTAGACAGAGACATACTACAGCAAATTGTTGAGCTGTGTCGACCCCACCTTACACACACAACCAACAGAAGGGAACCCATCCCAGTGGATACCAAGGTATGTGTAAGCATAAGAATACTAGCCACAGTTACCTTCCAAAGGGCAACTGTGGATATCATGGGGATCTCACAGGCATCAGTATCCAGGGTACTCCTCCAGTTCCTGGATGCCATGTCAGCACATGCTGGTGAGCACGTATATTTCCTCAACACCTGTGAGGCGTTGACCAGCAATATGCATCTCTTCCACCAAATAGCAGAATATCCTGAGGTAGTGGGTGCTATAGACTGCATGCATATACACATCATAGCACTACCCGGTGAGCAGGGTAAGGTCTACATAAACCGCAAGGGCTTCCCCTCCATCAACTGCCAGGTCATGTGTGATGCCCAGGGCATTATCTTGAATGTGTGTGTGGGCAGCCCTGGAAGCTATCACGACTCCCACATCTGGCATACGACACAGCTGTACCAGTCATTTGCCAGTGGGGACATCCCATATGACCACCTAGTGGGGGATGCTGGCTATGAACTGGAGCCGTGGCTGATGACACCCCTTAGAAATGCACACACCTGAACAAGAACTCCATAATGAGGCACAAACACAAACCAGAATCATAATAGAGTCAGTGTTTGGCATGTTCAAGTCATAGTTCCACTGCCTGGACATATCCGGTGGAGCCTTGCAGTACTCTCCAGCTACATGTACACAAATGTTCATAGTATGTGCCATGCTACACAATATGATCCTGCAGAAAAAGCTGCAGCAGGAACAGCATGGGGCAAGGCCACACAGCCCCCCCACCATTGCCAATGCCATCACAGGCAGAGAGTGACTTGGAGGAGGAACTACCTGAGCCTGCCCATGTAGGCAAAAGGAGGCGCACCCAGTATGCCCAGGCCTTGGCAAAGAGGCAACGCATAACACATACACTGACATGGTAGGGACCCTGGGAATGAAACCTCTCTCTGAATCGTACATACAGTAAAAGGGATGGCAAACATAACACTACCTGTGCTTTACCATGTATAGGGAGTGTAGTATGTGCACCCGACATAGACAGCCCTCCAGCACCATCCTCAATGCTGGCCCAGCCACAAGGTAAGTCACTCTTCCTATCAATTACTGAATGGAGTAGTATGTTTTGATAGTTGTATCTATGGTATGGATGTGAGCATGCAAGGGAATTGGGTGGCTGAATGGGATGGCAGCAAATAGTGGACACCTATATGAGCAGCATGAAATCCATAACAAATACTGGTGTCAACATACTAGGCAGTACTAGACAAGGTGAGAAATCCCAGCATAGTACATTGGTGGCCCAAATAACTGTGTGTGTCCATAGGACACACATGCACGTCAGTGAGTCTCACATATCCATCCCCAGCCTCAGCCAGCAGGACAGGTGTAGATAACAATAAATAAAGGCTAGGCTAATGCCTCCAATTGATGACAATGGTGAGCAGCCCTCCCTCCAGACCTACACAGACAGACTATAACAGGTCTGGCAGTTGTATGTAAGTTCTGAAGGGTAAGAAGTCTAAAACTGAAATGTAGGTCAATAAAACCTAAGTTCTGTACTCTACTGATATGCCTCCAGTCTGCATGATAGGTCAGAATACAATATGAAATGGAAGCCAACAGAGTACCTGAAATATCAGTACAGTCATAGCAAATGTTTAAAGTCATCAGGTGTGCCCCCCCACAAGCCTATGCAGAAATGCAGTAACATGTATGTGTGAGGAGTAATGTCAGTGGAGCACATATTACCTGAGCTGGCCCACTCTGCAGGCTAGATTGTTGCATGTGTACAATATGCAGGGGTCTGTGTGTTAGGTTGTTCTATGTTCAATATTGTCTGGAAGTGGTCAGCATGTAGGCATGGAGGGTGGTGTCTCAGTGGCCTATGGGCAGTACAGTGGTTGACAAGGCCATCTTCAGACAACTGCAGTGCCAACCACAATGCTTCTCAGCAATACCCAGGTCAGCAGTCGTCCATACTCACTGTCCAGATGTCACTATCTGTCACCGTCTGAAAGATGGACATGCCTTGAATGTGGGCCCATACATACACACAGTACACAGGTGGAAGTACCCCAGACAGAGTGCAGAAAATGTAACTGTCAACTGCACACAACTTTGGAATTGTACATAGAGGTTAGCAGCACATTAGTCATCTGTGTAGTATGGAATACTGGTGTAGTCTGGCCAATCACTGACAGACCACAAAAGGCCCAGTTATGAAGTAATGAGAGACTACCTATTTCCCCACACAAGGCAACATAAGGGGAATGTCCAAGGTATATCTGTGAGTCCGCTGCAAGTAGCTGCCATACCACACATGCACTCAGCTCACCCCACCATCAGCCACAGGTTTATCACAGGTCATATCCTCACTGTTGGGAATGAGTACAGTATGACTCCACTTCTGTATGGGAATACCCACAGAATGCAGCATCCTGAAGAGGTGTCCTATGCAGGTGTGTCACGAGCTGTAAGCAGCACCCTGCCTGCATCCAGATCAATGGATCAATATGGACAGAAGTATTGCCATTAACACCTCGCACACTTACCCTGTCACTCCAGGGGAATCCACTGGCTCGCAGTCTGGGAATGTAGGAGTGACAGAATGCACTGGCCTGCTACAGAGAGCCTGCATCACTACGGAATGGCTTTCAGTCCTCTGTCAAAGGCCTGTGCCTCACCCGTAGTGCCAATGTATGGTATCTCATGGGGTCCTAACTAACAACCTAACACAGTCAACAGAACACAAATGCAAGGCCATGTTGACAAACCCCAGTAGCATGCCCCCCATGGCCTACTGCAAGAACTGTGGACTGATCCATAAATACCACTGCGATGAAGGTCCAGCTATAGGGATACTTCTCAGATATCGCTTGCATAATGTTAGGAAGAGGATAGAATAACAGAGTGGGGGGTGTAGAAGCACGGACGTCATGTAGTGTGTGAAGTCTGAATCTTTGATGTGTGCCCATACCACCTCTGCCTGCAAATCCATTAATGGGTGGCTACAAACCTGCTCATAAAACACAATGTGAAGGGGAATTGACCAAATATATGAGCCCTGCCTCTGGGTAACCTAGGTGAATCTGTACAGCTGAGAGGTATGGACACATCAGGATATAGCCATTCTGTTAAGTTGATATATATACAAGAAGGGGATCCTTACCCACTATACTACCAAGGTACTGGACCATTTACACAGACCCATCAGCAAGTGTCTTTAGCTAACCCTCCAGAATGGCAGGAGTGTGCAAGAATGTGTAGGATGTGGCCCACAATACTGAACCCAGCTTTATTCATCTTGTATTTCCCAGTAAATAACTGTGAGAAAATAATTATATCTGTCAGTAGTTGATGACATAATACATCACAGTGTAAAACAGTACATATGTCTGAATATCTCTGCTAACACCAACCATGTAACACAGGCAGCACAGACAACAATAGTTACAATATCCCCCTAACTGTTGCCCATTGTGACTCCATATTGTCAACCTATCTACAGATATCCTGAAGAAACAGGTTGCTAGCTGTAGGTTTAGAACACCAAACCCTGGACTGGAGTATAACCCTACCTGGAATGGATTCATACACTCATTACAGAAGGTCATACTGGGCATGCTCATACACTTCGAAAATAAAGCCCATGTCTGACAACACAGTGGACTATACATATCTGTCATTTGCAGGTCTGTGCACACACGCCAAATTGTACACCATTTATGCTTCACACACATATTGCATAGGAATACTCACACATGTCTAAGGCCAAAAGACTATAATATGTCAAACATACACACACAGAGATGTGGGGGAGAGAGAGAGAGAGAGACAGTGACAGAGAGAATTCCATTATGAGGCCTGTCCCACCCACTACACATCCAATTGGCCTATATCATATGTTGTGCTTATGTCAATCACTGTAGACATTCCTTTTGGTAGCCCTCAGCCGTATAGTGCCTGTGGTGCTTATGACAACTGTGTAACATGGTAGTGCAAATAAGTATTCGTGTAGCATATGTAAACTCAGTCCTGTCAAATTAAAGTTGTGTGTGACTGAGTTTGTGTGTGTGTGTTTCCAGAGGAATGATTTATGGCCCATTCAAACACACTGCACTTCCCATTGCCCATGTTAACACTCCTGCTGTCAGTCACCTTGAAATAACCCTTTGGGAAATCTCAGACCTATAAGCTCTGTGGTGCTCACAATAACTGTATAATACTGTAGTGTAGCATACTAGTTAGGTAGGAGTTCTAATCACAGACATGGAAACTGTGTGGGTTTGTGTGAGAGAGCGTGTGTGTCTTTTATAATACGTGATTTTGTGGACATTCACACTTACTACTCTCCCCTTACCCATCCTTTAGCACTACAGCTGATGTCACTCACCTTCAAAGATACCTTTGGATAGCTCTTCAAAATATAAACTCAGTGGCACTTGTGATAACTGTGCAATACCATAGTATAGCATACTAATTAGGTAGGAGTTCTAATCCCACACATGGCAACTGTGAAACTGTGTGTTTTTGTGAGAGAGAGAGAGTATGTGTCTTTGGTGACACCTGATTTTGTGGACATTCACACTTACTACTCTTCCCTTACCCCCCCTTAGCACTGCTGCTGCTGATATCACTCACCTTCAAAGATACCTTTGGACAGCTCTCTAACATATACGATCCGTGGTGCTTGTGGTAAATATGTAACACTGTAGTAGCAATACATCGCTAGGTAGGGATTTGAAACTTAGTACTGGCAAGTGTGTGTGTCTGTGTGTGTGTGTGTGTGTGTGTGTGTGTGTGTGTGTGTGTGTGTGTGTGTGTGTGTGTGTGCGTGTGTGTGTGTGTGTGTGTGTGTATGTATGTGTGTGTGTGTGTGTGTGTGTGTGTGTGTGTGTGTGTGTGTGTGTGTGTGTGTCTATCAGTGTCCTGTGTGGGTGGTGGTGTGATTGTGTAATAACAGGATCCATTGTGGTGTGGATTTTGCTGCATTATTATATTGAGGACCTATATGTCCCAATGCCCACATTACAAGGCCAACAGTTGCAAACATCGTAGAGGCTGGTGTAGAAAATCCACAGACATAAATGTCTACTGCCATGTGCAATGACTATGTGACAGTATGGATTAGTGAACAATATAGGCAACCCTTATAATACTCAAAGACCACTCTCCACCTACACAAACACACTTGGCTCTTTCTTTCTTTCCTTCTTTCTTTCTTTCTTTCTTTCTCTCTGTCTGTCTCTCTCTCTCTCCCTCTCTGGTAGATATGGAAAAATACATATGTTCTGCATAGGCAGCAACTTGACTTTTGTAGGTAATGCTCATGATCAGCTGATGATCTGTGCACAAATTGGAGTCCCCCACTTGCTAATTGCATGTGGAACAGCTGTGGTATAATTCCTATAGCCAATTGCGCATGGAAACACACTCCTATAACTAAGCACTTCATGTGGGTGTTGGCCCTTTTCCTTCACTGTGAACAGGACTTCATGTGGATGTCTGACAGCATCACAGAGGGTAGCTAGAAATACCTCTTACAACAAACATTGTGGAGACAGGCCAACAAACTGGAGGGGGATGTTCCAGACATGGGGACAGAATGTAAGTATTACTGTTCTACATATGAAGTAATGTTGGTTTAACAGGATTTGTGTGGATATGGCTGTCCTGCATGATGTAAAGTCTGGCATGGCAGTGTTATGTGGTTGGGAAAACTCTCACCTGTAAGGCTATCTGCAGACTGGCCAGAGTTTGGAGTCTTAGATTTGGTGTGTTACTCACACATTGTCTGTCTTTATAAATGCACTAGCATACTCAGATAATTGCAGTCAATAAATGGTAGCATCCATGTGTGTTACTGACTTCATATCCCACAGAAAAGACATGTTACAACAAACCCTGTTACACCAGCAGTTTTCTCAGTTTATAACAGCAATATAGCAATAGTGGCCCTGTGTTTGTGCCTCCGTCCCCCAAGTCTGTCACCCTTTGTCCATATGTCATGCAGTAAGAGGTGGATATGTACAGTATATCATTATTTACTGACATCATTCCTGATATCAATCCAGTGATATATCAGACTGCCAGACATGTTATGTATAGGAGGCCTTATATTTGAGGACAGAACCTGGACATTCTGTTGTAGTCTGTACAGTAGTGAGGTCTGTGTACCAATGGTGATTGTTGACAGCGTGCCAGTATTGTGTAGAAGTGTATTGCGAATATGTTATTTGGCTTGTGTACAGACTGGGGTAGATGTCAGTGTTCTTGGTCCTATTCTACCTGACATTGCATGCTGCTCCAGTTTCTGGTACCCTATGCTTATATGTTTGTAGGGCCAGATTGAGACATGTCCCATACTACAGTCAGGCATCAGAGTACACTGTGAATTGGGCCAGTATATGTAGGGGTAGTGTGTGAGTGGCAAATATGATGATGGGTTTTGTTCATACAGTCCATATACTGTACTATTAATTAAGCTTACCATTATGTGACTGTGATTGTGTGGAGATTGGTTGTGGGTATGCACTTTCACACTGGTGTCTGTTACTCCGTGTTGTTACATGCCTGTAGTGCCTGCTATATTTGCAATTACATGTGTATTGCCCCATAGGAAAATGCGGATAGTGTTGTGGCAGTCTACCTGTAGTTTAGACAGTGCTTGGTGACATGCCTAGCAGCTCAGTGTATATACCCTAGTGTGATGTTATGTACAGATATGTGTCAGATGTACTGTTGCCAGGCCACCGTATTACTGACAAAGCAGTGAGATGCTGTGAAGATATATGTCACTGACTAGTGGGAAGTATGTGGTCTTGGGACCTGTGCTCCTCCAGTTAATATATGTTAGGACAGACAGGAGGGTGTGAATGCATCAAGTGCGTGAGCATATCTACTCCAGTATTTGTGAAATATCCCCATTTTCATGGCTTTAAACATCCCCTTTGTCAGGTTTGGTCCACATTTCTTGCACTAAGGTGTTCTGTGTATACCTCTCTGCTGACCAAATTGTTTCATACTGTCCACATTTATTGCTCATATATCTGCTGTATTCCACAGGATCATTACTGTGATTTGTGTGGTACTTCACTATGATGAGTTTATGATGTCTGTCAGTAACTGATGGTGTACATGTCAGGTTCCTTCACAGCATGTATGCTGACACAACCCCTGTTACTGTAGCAACATTCAACATTTATAACTGCAATATGTACAGTACGTTCCCATGCACTAAGAGGTTGAGAGTTATGGTGCTGAGGTATGACTCCACTACATGTTATGGGCATATGTTATACATATATATATATATATATATATATATATATATATATATATGTGTGTGTGTGTGTGTGTGTGTGTGAGTGTATGTATATATGTGTTAATGTATATATATATATATATATATATATATATATATATATATATATATATATATATATCGGTTCATAGGTTAGTACTAGGTTAAATGCCCTTGTGGGCCATTTTAAGCCTAGCCAATTACCCCATGTGAGAATCAAACCCTGCACCTTGTGTCTGCAAGGTAAAAGCCTTAAACATTATGCCATCCTCCCACCCCTGTATATATGTATATATATATATATATATATATATATATATATATATATATATATATATATATATATATATCCTTTTTATGTGTGAACATCAGTATTGCATATTCCTTCTCAGATGTATCTCGCCATATTTATCTGATATGTATATATTTAGATACGAACACATGACTGATACCACACTATTTCCACTAACAAGTAGTGAGCAATTGTAGTAGTCAAAGCAGTTGTTCACTACTATTCTGTACATGTACTGAATGATATATTTGAAAAACAAAAGACATTCTTGCAGCTCTGATGGCTTAGTGGTTGAGTGTTGTAACTAAAGTGTATAAGGTCCTGGGTTTAAGACCTGCATGGGCTATTTATTTTGTTGCTGAACAGAACAAGAGCTGATGGAGACAGAATGATTAAGGCACTTTAAAGCTGCTTTAAGTGGGTTTGTACGATGGTAAGCACTGCTAACATACAGTTAAATGAATAGGCGCTTACAACTTGTAGGCTTCGCTTACAACTGCGCAAATTTGCTTATCATTTACATTTAAGCAATGGTCACACCTGCAAAGCAATGCTCAGCCTTGGTAACCAGTGATCACATTCCAGTCTGATAAAATGACAGGGTATTGACATCTTTAATAAGTGTGCTTGATTCCTTGTACATAATATGCTTCTATGTGCTGTCATTACAGTAGCAAGGGGTGTGAGTATACTGTATGGGACACCTGGATATACATGGGTAGTGCCACAATCTGTTCTCTTTGGATTTGTTTCATACATGGGTAGTATCCCAAGTTATATGCAGTCACACTTGCATGTTACACCAGTTACAGTGCACTGGTTGACAGAAAGTTTAACACATATGGTATCACTACATTAGTACTTTTAACAGTGCTTTTTCAAGTAAGAGTGGATTGCAGATTGTAGTACTGGAACCATACACCCCTGCATGCAAAGCTGGACTCTGAGTGCTGAGTATCTTGTTCTACATGTTTGAGCTGTATGTTTATATGTATCTCCTATTGGATATTGATCTGATATGTTGATATTAACTGTAGACTACTATGCTCTTTGGACATGCCATTGGGGACTGCTGTCATGTAGTAATGGCAAACCTTTCAGTTTCAAACGTGTATCTTTCAATGCATTCATCCTAATGCATAACCTGTTGGCTATCTACTTTTTGTCTGTCCTATGTACAGCTCTGCAGATGTCAGGTATTGCTATGGTCATACAACTATGTAGGTGTCCACATTGTATTGTGCTGTGGGCCTGGGCACTGCTACTAGTTCTGACATATGGGACATTCCTTAATGTGGGCCTTGCCCCATTTCCTTGCCTGTGTGAGGGACATTACAGAGGTGGTGGCCTATACATTCACATACAGTGGGTCACAAAACGTCACAGGACAGGACATGTGGAGACAGCCAAACAACATGGGGAGATATCCCCAGATTTGTGAACAGATTTTATGTCATCAGTGCTGTTATATACATGGTGGATTGATAAATTAACAGGGTTTGTGTGGACCTGCATTTAGTGTGTGATGGCACGACTCACAGTGATATGTCCCTGACAAACATCTACATTGGCATGCTGTCTACAGACTGGCCACATGTCTGCCTGTCATGTTTTGTGTGTTCATCAGACAGTTGGTGTCCTTGATAAATCTGTTGTGGGCTCTGGGGAATGCATTGAGTTAATAGTCATATCTATTGGCATTAGTGATGTCATATTTCTCATAAAGGATGTTGCAACAAACTCAGTGACATCTGAACATGTCTCAATACATGACAGCAGTATGTCCAATCTACTCCTGTGTTTGAGCCTCTGTTCCCACCTAGTGATATAGGGGTTGATGCCGAGCTTAGTGAGTGGGGAATATTATCAAAGGCTTTGGCAAGATCAATGTAGATTGTATGTGTCACCTTGCTTTCATCCACAGGTGATTGACAGCAAGAGGTTGACCAGGTTGAATGAGCAGGTATGACCTACCCTTCACAAAGCTGAACTGTGGGATACTGAGTCTGCAAATTCCCATATCTGTGTTTATTAGGTGGATGATCATGCATTCCATAGCTTCACATAACAGACTTGTCAGGCAGTTGGGGTGGTATTTTCCTGGGTCTGTAGTTACACCTCATTTGTGGGGAGGGGTGACTGTAGCAGTGCACAATTCAGTGGGGACAAAGCCTGAGGAACAGAGCACACAAGTAAGATGTCAGGTCACAATGTAGTTCATGTAGAACACAGCCAGGGATATTATTGGTCCCATAGAGGCTGTATTCTTGACCTTGGACAGTGTTGTTGTAACCTTGCTGCAGTAATACTGGGTGCCTTGCAGTGTGCTGGTATTGTGACTGGTTCTTTGAGGGGGGGGGTGAAGGTACTGTTTGCACTCAAGATGCCAGCCAGTATAATGGTACTATTTGTTGGCTCAGCCTGGCAGGTGCCATTGCCTAGTTGCTCAGAACAGTTTTTGATATTGCCATGGAGATTCTTTACATAAATATATGAGGCCTTGTGGTTGTCTTTACTATGTGCTCCAAGTCTGTTCTCACAGATAACTTTATAGTATTTGATGAGGGATCTCAACTATTCATTGAGACTGTTAAGGGTTTATTTCCTGTCTTGGAACTTCACCTTATT